>NC_084627.1:50928748-51008748 GCF_033978795.1 Nerophis ophidion | reverse complement strand
TTTAATTTTGTGTTTTGATATGTCATCTTAGCGACATGCACAAAAGTGCACTCAGATTGTTTTAAAATGTCTGACAATCTTGCACTTTCTGTTTTGGAATTGACATGAATGTTTGTGCCACTGCTTAATAAAGGTTTAATAAATACAGTTTTGGTCAATTGACTTAGATGTGATTTCCCTCTGCTTGAAAGTTTAAGTAACATATGAATGCAGTATGAACAAGAATATTTGAATGTAGACACAAAATCATCATACTGCTGTGATTATATGTGTCAAGTGTTTAATATTGAGATATGTATTGTGACATGGCCTAAAAATATCGAAATATTAATAAAAGGCCATATCGCCCAGCCCTACTCCACGCTTGGGGTTAAGTAGCCCGTTGTTTAGCTTTTTATTCATGGCTCCTTGTACCAACATTGAACGCAAGATCTATAATGCGTAATTTAATTTAACCTTACAAAAGAGGGCTCACTGCGTTCAGTTAATTCTACTTTTAAATTAACAGGCTGAGGTGCTGAGAGCGACGCACAGAGTGAGATGTCTTTTTCCCTGTTTGAAGCGAGAGATGAACAAATGTGAGGCTCAACAGTTCTGGAAAACATGGCTGTCACTCAAATGCTGGTGATGGTGAAGGAAACCCCCCCCCCCCCATCCTTTTGGGGTTACTTATCGCACTAATTAAAACCTCCATGTTGATTAATCGTGCAGCCCTAACACTAGTAAAACAGTTTTATAGATGGAGCTTACCTGGAAGGATACCAAGGCTGGAGTTATCAAAGAAGTTCTTGGTACAGGTATTCAACAGCAGTTGGGAATTTTCAGGACGATCAAAAAAGCTGCTTTTCGGGGAGTCAAGCAGTGAGCTCTTTGGGGAATTAAACAGGTGCGTCGAGGTGTACTTTTTCCTAGGTGAGCCGAGGAAGCAGGTAGGAGAAGACAGAGTGTGTCCAGGCTTGGTTTGAGGATAAGGCTGTGAAGACCTATCCGCGTCCTCTTTGGTCTTCACCTTCAGTTTCAACGCTCTGTTCTTCCACTTTGTGATCTCTGCCTCGTGGCTGGAAACCAACCTGGGATTGAACAAGAAACCAGAGTGCCCGTCAAGATGGAAACCCAAAAAGACTGACATGAGCGTGTCACATAAATATACACAAAGCTCTTATTTCATGCAATTTCGTCATACTTGTCTAAATTTGTGATTTTGAGATGCAGCTGTTTGACTTCCTCCTGCAGTTTGGCCTTTTCCTCCTCCAGTTTGGTCTTTTCCAGCACAAGACTGCTCTTGACAACCAAACCTCGCGGGTTAGCCAGTCGCTCATGCAGATCCTCACCCTGCAGGACTGAAGATGTTAAAAAGTTTTTAGAGCATACCCAAGTTATTGACTGTTCAATATAGGGCTGGGTGATACATCGTGGGTTTGTCTCTGTGCAATATAGATAATGACTATATAGTGAAATTAGAGTATATGTTCTCAGGCAGTGGCTTCTAGCTGTGTGCATTGCATTACAGACTCTTCTCACTCTTTCCTGTGTCAGCTTCTCACAGACAAGCACACCTTACACACGACACATACGTAAACGCCCCTCGCAAGCGCACCTTCTTACATAAGTCACAGCATACGTATACGCCCTCGCGGAGCAGATAGGTAGCAGCATGGGCAACGTTAGCTGTGATGCTAGCAGAGCCGTGCGAATAGTAACACGAGAGAAAGAAGGTGCGAATGAAGGAAGAATTCATTCCCAAGGAAAACAGCAGGGGGTCCATCGTCTGGCGGTGGTTTGGCTTCAAGTGGGAATATGTCCAACAGACAAGCGTAATTTGTCAAGTGTGGGGCAAAAGCGTTGCTACAAAAAGTAGCATTACTGCTAATATGTAGCTACATTTGAAAAGTCACCTTCTAGAGAATGTCAACATCTCCGTTCGGTGCCACACGCCCACACCATCAAAATGCAGAGGCAAACATTTCCAGATCAACACCGTATGAAAAAAATTGTCAGCAACAGAATTTAATAACGTCCGTAGCAACCTACCACATAGCAAAGGACAAACACTATTTGATTTCCTATTATGTAGCTAATTTTTATTTGACGCTTAAAATGTCTGACAATCTTGCACTTTGTTTTGGAAATGACATGAATGTTTGTGCCACTTCTTAATAAATACACTTTTGGTCAATTGACCTAGTTGTGATTTCCTTCTCTGCATGAAAGTTTAAAAGTAGCATATATTAATGCAGTATGAAGAAGAATGTTTGAATGTAGACACAGAATCATCATACTGCTGTGATTATATGCATCAAGTCTTCATTCAAGGCCAAAGCAAAATATCGAGATACATATGGTGTATCGTGACATGGCCTAAAAATAGAGATATTAAAAAAAGGCCATATCGCCCAGCCCTAATTCAATATTAGTATTGTACAAAGGGACCCTATATCCTACATTTGCAACTGATAAGACTCATGTACCGTATTTTCCGCATTATAAAAGGTGCACCTAAAAACCTCCAATTTTCTCAAAAGCAGACAGTGCACCTTATAATCCGGTGCGCCTTATATATGGACCAATATTGAGCCGCAACAGGTCTCGCAACTACGGTAAGCAGCCGCCGACTTAATTTTACCCCGTAAATGGGTTGTAATTTTACAGTGCTTTTCTATCCCCTTTTTAAAAGGAGCCCAAAGCGCTTTGACAGTATTTCCACATTCACACACTGACGGCAGGAGCTGCCATGCAAGGCGCTCACCAGGACCCATCAGGAGCAAGGGTGAAGTGTCTTGCCCAAGGACACAACGGACGTGACGCGGATGGTAGAAGGTGGGGATTGAACCAGTAACCCTCAGATTGCTGGCACAGCCACTCTACCAACTTCGCCACGCCGTCCCCCGTAAGAGAAGCGGGTGGTGCATGCTGGGATATATGATTGTGCGAGGCGTGCAGTTTCATTTCCATTTGTGTGTTTATGTAAAGACCCCTAAATGGCTCCTATTAAGAGACACGCTTACGATGCAGGATTTAAACTCAAGGCGATCAGTCACGCAGTAGAAGACGGGGATAGAGCAGCAGCCAGAGAATTTAACATAAACAAATCAATGGTGCAGAAGTGGACGAAGCAGCAAGATGACCTGAGCCAAGTAAAGAAAACTAAACATTTTCCGAGGGAACAAAGCAAGATGGCTACAGTTGGAGGACAAACTCGAACAGTGGGTTGTTGAACAGAAAGCAACAAGTAGAAGTGTCAGTACAATCACTATTTGAATTGATTGATACTTGTATTAGTAGATTGCACAGTACAGTACATATTCCGTACAATTGACCACTAAATGGTAACACCCCAATAAGTTTTTCAACTTGTTTAAGTCGGGGTCCACAATGAAGGCAGCAGCGCTAGCAAGTGAACTTAAATTAATTTAAAAGGTGGTGCTTCCGGTTTATGAAATGACATAATCCCTCCACCCGCACACCTAACTACTGTTTCACAGCAACTGCCAAAAGACTACCAAGGAAAGCTGGCCACTCTCCGCGCATATTGCAAAAACGCTGGTTTGTAATCTATTAATAAAGTTTGAGTTTATTTCGAACATGCAAGCATACAACATGAAACATCACAATTTCCAGTTTCTATTTTAAACATGTTCTAATAGGAGTAGGAAGAAGCAGAACTTATTTAATCCTTCCCCTTTTTCTTTTACATAACAGTTGCTTAAACTTTTGTATAGGTTCCTGTCACTTTTGTGTGCGTCCCGTCATGATAAACGTCTCCTGCGAGTCTAGTGTAGATAAGTCTAACTGGTAAAAGGGGTTAATTATCAGTAAATTTGAAAATGGCGCTCAAGGGCCAATTTTGAAATTTCTCTTTCGAGACCCCCCCAAAATATAAAAATGTTCACCATACCTGGAGTGCCTGCAAAATATGGAGACTATCATGCATGTTAAGGGCCTCAAAAAGGCATCCAAACGTGTTGAAAAAAAAAACCCCATAACAATTATAATAGGGCCCTTGCAGCGCTTGCTCCGCTGCTCGGGCCCTAATAAAAAAAAAAACTGGGATATAATATTTTTATAAGCACCTGATATGCTCAGGATAGGACACATTTGATGGCGGTCAACAATCATAGCAACTAAACTATAAATTGAAAATCAGTTTTTTTTAAATGTTAATGTCAGGCTGGAACACAGTGTTGTGTTAAATGGTGTCGACTGCAGAGTTATCAGCTCCTTACATGACTGCTCTCCTTGCTGCTGCTGCAATGTCCTGAGTGTTTCCTTCAGCCTCCTCACAGACCTATCCTTCTCATGCAGAACCACTGTCATCTTCTGGATCCTGTGGCACACAAATATGTGGATAAAAATGTTAACAGAGAGGTTATGGTTTTACACGGCTTTTCATTGGAACACTCAAATGTTCTGGTGAAGACCATACTTGCCAACCCTCCCGATTTTCCCGGGAGACTCCCGAATTTCAGTGCCCCTCCTGAAAATCTCCCAGGGCAACCATTCTCCTGAATTCCACCTAGACAACAATATTGGGGGCGTGCCTTGAAGGCACTGCCTTTAGCACCCTCTCTCACCTGTCTCCATTATCCATAGGTTTATCTACAACCCATAAAGCAGGCAGGCATGGAGCTATTTCTCAGCCGGCACATTAATACACTGACACACAACATCCAGATTCCCATCATGCACTGCTTAAAAACTACGGCAAGTAGTAATGTCCATAAACATAACAGACGAAGCAGAAGAACGAAGAAGAGACATGGCGACAACGAGTAAGAAGAAGTACTCTTGAAAGTTCCAAAAAGATTGGAAAAAATTATTTCAGTTCATCCAGGACAGCTCGAAGGGGAATGCTGCCTGCAAATGTTGTCGAGACTTCTCCATTGAACGAATATACTCATTCATGAACGGATTACACAGACACAAAATTCTTGAAAATACATACACCTGCCGCTACCCCAAAACACCCCCTCCCATCTCCCAAATTCGGAGGTCTCAAGGTTGGCAAGTATGGTGAAGACAGTCAGACAAAAAAAAAAAAGGGTCCTTACTCTGTTTGATGTCGGTCAGATGCTGAGCTCATTTCCATTTCCATCCTGCGCAGTTTTGCAAAAACTTTCTCCAGCTGAGCAGCAGAAGCATTTTTCTACACCAGGAAAACGTGAATACAATTGTAACATTTTTGATGACAAAAAAAATCTCAGTAAGGTAAAAAAAAAAAAAAAAAAAAAAGATGTTCGGACCAACCTCAGCCTTGTGCAGTCGGTCGTTTAGTATATGAATTGAGTTTTCTTTCTCCTCAACTTGAGCCTGGATACTTAGCATTTGTGTCTGAAGTTGCTGAAAGGCCATTTCATGGCTGGAATCACGGTTGTTGGCTTTAAGCTGGGCCTCATTCTTCACACGCAATTCCTAATAGAAATTGAAACATCACCAAATGAGCACCATGACCACAACACCAGGGGGAGCTCCACAAACCAGGTTATACCCAGATTCCCATCTAACAAAGTGGGAAATGGGTTGTCCTTGTATAGCGCTTTTCTACCCCAAAGGTCTTAACTCTTGCTCCTATGCCACATCAATATGGAATGCACTCCCAACTGGTGTAAAAGAAAGTGCATCTCTACCCTCCTTCAAAAGCACACCTCCAGGCAACTGCAACCCTAGACTAACACCTTCCCCCCACCACATCCCACCTCCCCGGATTGTAAATCAAATTTATATACTTGTTCTCATGCTTTCTGAGCTCACTATGTTCACTGCTTACTGTACATATCCTACCAAGTCAGACCTACACTGTTTCAATGTCCATTTCTCTGGTTGATATCAGCACTTCAGTCATCAATAATATCAAACCTAACCCCCCCGCCGCAATCCCCTCCACATCACACCCTCCGGATTGTAAATGTAAATAATTCAATGTATATACTCTGATGATTAACTTGTGTGATGACTGTATTATGCTGATAGTATATATTTGTACCATTAATGTAGACCCCGACTTAAACAACTTGAAAAACTTATTGGGGTGTTACCATTTAATATCTACAAAAAAAAAAGTGTCAAACCACCAGTTCAACTTCGCAAACTCTGCAAGACCAGGAAGGATGTAACCACTTCTGATGTCTGCTCTCCCGTCCAAAGGCAAAACCCAGTAACTCAATTTTGGTCAAAACCGAGCTGATAATTTTGGAGTTCCTCAGTGATATGCTTTACGTTATTGTATGCCATATTGTAATTTGTTCCGTAAGTAAGCTGTTGCGCGCATGGCAGGACCTAGCAACTACCACATAACCGCGTACATACAACAGAAAAACCTAGTATCTCAAGGGACCAATCGAAGCTTCTTTGTCAGTCGCCTTATTGTCTTTAATGAGACATTTGCAGGAATGGGGGCCGACATGCAACCTGATTATGTGATATTATGGCACGAGGGGATATTTGTTAGATTGGCCCAGGACGTTGCAAGCACCTTCATTAAATGTATTGTTCTTGATTCTTCCACTTGCATACTCTTTTGGGCAGATAACTGTGGAGGTCCAAATAAAAACTGGACACAGTACACGGCTCTTGCCCAATGTGCGGGGCCCACCCGAGATTGTGATAAAATATCTGGAGAAAGGGCACACGTTCCTGAGAGCAGATTCAATCCATGGCTCAAATCGGCAAGAAAATGAAAGCTCAAGAAAAAATCTATACGTTTGATGACTTTGTAAGACAGCATCAAGATAAATTGGTTTTCCTTTGTTTTCTCAAAATCAGCTAGAAGTGAGTTACTAGGTTTTGCCTTTGGACGGGAAATTTGTCCTCTGCATTCGACCCATCCCCTTAATCACTCCCTGGGAGGTGAAGGGAGCAGTGAGCAGCAGTGGTGGCCACGCCCGGGAATAATTTTTGGTGATTTAACCCCCAATTCCAACCCCTGATGCTGAGTGCCAAGCAGGGAGGTAAAGGGTCCCATTTTTATAGTCTTTGGTATGACTCGGCCGGGGTTGGAAATCACAACCTACCGATCTCAGGACGGACACTCTAACCACTAGCTCTCCACCTTTTTTCAGTGATGTACCCCCTGTAAACATTTTTTTAATTCAAGTACCCCTTAATGAGAGCAAAGCATTTTTTGGTTGAAAAAAAGAGATAAAGAAGTAAAATACAGCACTATGTCATCAGTTTCTGATTTATTAAATTGTATAACAGTGCAAAATATTGCTCATTTGTAGTGGTCTTTCTTCAACTATTTGGAAAAAAAGATCAAAATAACAAAAAACTTTTTGAAAAATAAACAAGTGATTCAATTCTAAATGCAGATTTCTACACATAGAAGTAATCATCAACTTAAAGTGTCCTCTTTGGGGATTGTAATAGAGATCCATCAACTTACTTCTAAACATTTATTAGCAAAAAAAAAAATCAATCAATATTTATGGAACATGTCCACAAAAAATCTAGCTGTCAACACTGAATATTGCGTTGTTGTATTTCTTTTCACAGTTCATGAACTTACATTCATATTTTGTTGAAGTATTATTCAATAAATATATTTATAAAGGATTTCTGAATTGTTGCTATTTTTAGAATATTTAAAAAAAAAAAAAAATCCCACGTACCCCTTGGCATACCTTCAAGTGCCCCCAGGGGTACACATACCCCCATTTGAGAAGCACTGCACTAGGCCACTGAAGTAGACTTAGCAGACCTCTCAATGATTATAGTCGCTTTTTTGTACGTAGATAGTCGCCTAACACCCTTGACACATGCTGCGGTTTGATTTCACTGAATTTATTCGACACTAAGCATTATTTTAAGTGACATGTTTATACTTTACTCCCTACTACCTTCATTCTTCGTGAAGTAACTTGCAACTAATAATTCAACTCAGTAGTTATGTCTTGTATTTACTTTCACGTGTAATGCTGTACATATTTCACCAGGAGGTCAAAGAAACTAAAGAGTGTCTCTTAAAACAGCTGACTTCATACTGCAATATGAACAGACTTACTTTGACTTCTTCCCTTGATTCTTCCAGCTCAAGAATGAGTCTGTAGTCTTGAGACCAGTAAGAATGCTTGTTTCTTTGTTGTCCCAAATAACAGTCAACTTGAAAGTCAAGCTGCCGTAATTCCCACCTCAAATCTTTGTCATCATCCATGATGCCCTGCAGGGGTCAGAAAAAGTTGGTTCAGAACATTTAAAAGTTCATAACAATTTCCCTTGTGGATCGTTAAAGTATTTTGCACTCCGTTAAGTCTTTTTAAAAAGGTAGGACAGAAATCAACATTAATCTTGACTAAAGAGGTGTCAAAATTGTTTACATTGAGGGCCACATATATACATACATACATACATTTTAGTGGTGTCAATATAAATCAATTTTCAGATTAATCGTAATCCTTAAATCAATGAAAAAACAATCAATTTGTTTCAATCCGTCCTGTCCAGCCACTCAGGCACATCATATTGTAAATATAAATGCTCATATTTGCTGTACATATTTGCTGTAGAAAAGAGAAGTGCTGGATACTTCTCCTGTTGCCTTATTTATATTTGACTTGAAGGTTTCGGAAAGCATTTTATTAAACATACATATGCAAACCTATACATATGTATACATCTACAGTATGTATGCACACACACACACACACACACACACACACACACACACACACACACAAAAGAAATCAATCCCAATCTTTTCACACACATACACGGCAGCTTTTCCCCAACATGATAAAAATAAATCACAATCTTTTCAGCACGGCATGCACCTCAAAAAATGTATTGGATTCTGAAACAGAGCCTCAATGTGTCTGGTAATTTTGAGCTAAAGTTTGGAGCTGCGGGTAAGTTTTTGGTGTTTTCTTTAATCACCAAGGCAATTTTAGAGTAAAAGCAGCAAGTTTTGTTTTTCTTAACTCAGAGTAACAGAAAAGTTGCTGAAGTTTGCTCAGTGGAAAGCGGGTTAATTCTCACTAATTTAGGTAACACAGAAAAGTTAGAGGGTTCGTCAAGCACACCTGTAAAATCATCTTCTTGCTTTGGATCACTTCAGATCTGCGTTCCACCTCTAAGCTCAGCAAAGTGTCCAGCCTGCTGGGGACCACCGGCACGCTGTTCATCCCAGCCTCAAACTGCTCTTCGAAGTTACTCCTTCCTTTAATGTCAGCTGACAGAACACCACCACAAGAACTCAAGCGTGCGAGAAGCTTCTTACAAACAATCTCCATTTTCTGTAAAAAAAAAAAAAAGAAAAAAATAGCGAGCCGTCCTCCTGTCATATACTTCAAATGCATATTGAATAGTGATTTTGTTGTAGGGCCCAGAAGCGGTGCTCACCTGCAGGTAAAAATGTCTTTTCCACAACAGCTCTTTGGTTCTGCGCTCCTGCTCAGAAAAACTGTTCTGGTCTTGAACGGAGTTTGTGGGCACCTGTACTTTGCACAGCTTTTGGCACCAGTCCTCAAACTCAAACAGATCCTTCTTGATTAACCCCTCAAACAGATTCTTGTACATCTTGGCTTTTTCTCCGAGAGCATCCTGGAAAAGAAAATTACAGATTTTCTCTAAATATCTGACTTTTAGTAAAAGATGAAATTGATGGAAAGTATGTCGGCTTGTTTACACCAATATGTCCCAGAATGTTCAAAGACTCTGTTCCCAAATGACAGACGGTGTTGTGGGCTTCCAATGTAGCTTGAGGCAAGGTGATCGACTCAGCATTGCTTAGATAATCATCCTCATCTAAGTCTTTATTTGCTGTGGAGTCAAGTAAGGCGCAGCCGTCCAGGATTTTCAGCAATCTCCCAAATGACTTCTGTAAACGACAACATTTGAGTTGGTATTCAAGAATTACTGTTGGGCATCACAGAAAAGTACAGTTTCGTTGGGATGTAAAAGTAAATGCTAAATCAAGATGAAGCACTAAGCACCCAGGAGTAAGTAACGTATTTGACAGACTTTAATGCGGCTCAATCCTTTTTACTCTCTCTATTAAGAAATGTACTTGCAGGTGATCTCATGTTACAAGACACATTTTGCTGTAGTTTGTAAGTCATGTCTGCAATTCTTTTAATGCTACTTGCCGGCATTTAGTTTTCGCGACATGGAATATGCAGCCTACGACAGATGTATCCAGTTTATTAATACTATTTAGCGAGGCTAAACATTGCAGATTTCAGTTACTACAACACACAAATCAATTCCACAAGGAAGTTTACTAAAGAAAACTACTCATATGGTCAACTTACAAGAATTTTGAAAACAAACCATCTCTCAACTTTTTGTTATGCTGCAAGTTGCAAGAATAATTGGACCAACAAATATTCCACGAATGGGTGTAGTAAATGTCAAATGAAGCATGTAAGATCCACCTCAAAACATCTGGTCTTCCTTGTTAGCACTAGTTTATAGCTACAGATTGACTTAACCATGTTTTCAAACCATGGAAACAAAAAGTAGTGTAAAAGGACAGTGCTGGGAAGTGGGTTATATCATTGAATTGAAGAAATAATTACAGGACTGACTGTGTGGTCTACTTGGCAAGTCAGTTTGAGAGTAGCCATGCTAGTTGGCACCACATGAAGCAGGAGACAGCTTTTGTGCCAGCAAAAACGGTGGACATTTTTCACCATTAAAGTATGGAGAAGCTACTGATGGTTTCAGATGGGAAAGCAGCTCAAAAGAGACAAAACATGCTCTTTCAATTATAAACAAGTGTTCAGAACAGCACTTCTCATGCAAGCTCCCCACACCGCACAGATCAGTCCGCTCAATCAGCTGCTGTAGTTATGGGGGACTATATAAACATCAATTTGAAACCAACCGCGGCCGCCCTCTCATGGTTTAATTTCAAAGCGTGTGAGCATGATTAGTGAGTTTCAGAATAAAACAAAAACAACAAAAAAAAAAACACAAAAAGTTGGGTATTTAAATCCATTGTAAATAGAGGGTGGCTGTTACCTGAAGTTCTACAGTTGGGTCTTGAATCTCTGAGGATTCACTCCCTTTGGCATCGGCTATGTTCTGTACAAAACGACCAAGTTTCTCATTGCTCCCAAAGACGGATGTCTCATCTTCATTGGGCAACTGAAAAGGTGAAAAAGATAACTGAAGAACCATGTTTGTCAACGAAGGCAGGATATATAGACGTTTATAAAACATTACTTTCATGATTAAATAAATACTCTGCTCAGTGGATATACCTGTATACTACTTTGCATGAATTTTACAAGGGTGAAACGAGCACCTTATTTTTCGGAGTATAAGTCGCGCCGGAGTAAAAGTCACACCGGCCGAAAATGCATAATAAAGAAGGAACAAAACCACAAGTCACGATTGAGTATACGTCGCATTTTAGGGAAATTTATTTGATTAAACCAAACACCAAGAATAGACAATTGAAAGGCAATTTAAAATAAAGAATAGCGAACAACAGGTTGAATAAGTGTACGTTATATGAGGCATAAATAACCAACTGAGAAGGTGCCTGCTATGTTAACCTAAATATTATGCTAAGAGTCATTCAAATAACTAACATCATTTCTTTGTTGCTTGATTGCAGTTTTCTGCTGCGTATTTCACTACTTCTAGCTTGAAACTTGCAGTATATGATTTCCTTTTCGGTGCCATTTTGGTTCAGCCTTTGATTGATTGAAACTTTTAGTAGTAGACTGCACAGTACAGTACATATTTCCTACAAATGACCACTAAATGGTAACACCCCAATACGTTTTTCAACTTGTTTAAGTCAGGGTCCACGTTAAATCAATTCAGTTGTTATAAGTTACCGCCAATGTTGAAATTATCAATTTTCATAGGTACGGAAATAGCAGGTAGCATCCTTTTTATTTTCATAATGCACTTCTGCCCTGACCCGCCCAATTTTTATTGGTTGACGTGTGTGTGTGTGTGTGTGAGACGATTGCTGATATACGGCTAGCCTCTTATGTGAATGAGATAAATAATATTTGATATTTTACAGTAAAGTGTTAAAATCACACACAATTATCTCCAGAGTGTAAGTCACACCCCCGGCCAAACTATGAAAAAAAACTGCGATTTATAATCCGAAAAATACGCCAGTTTGGTTTGGGAAAAAAAGAAAAAGGGAAGATCTGTAATCATTCCATTTGCCAAGCTTGAACTTCCTTGTAGTTCTTTTATTTTCACAATAAAAAAAAGATAACAGCTCAGTGAAACTATCACTTGATGTAAGTTAGCTAACTAAATATCTCCAACTTTAGAAAAGTTCCCACTAAGACTGTTTCCCATTCATTCATTTGCTGGGCAGCCCGCCACAAACAAATGTAGGCAATATTAACACACTAAGCCTACTTACGAGAGAGTAACACTCAAACAATGTCTCACATGCAAGCACATTGTTCTTGAACAACAGAATGTGGCAGTGGGCCCCTCACCCAACTAAAAAAGCACTTGGAGAAAAGTGAATTTGAAGTATAAAAATGTGTTTTATTTTACTCGTTTTGACAATGTTTCAGCCCATAATGCAGATTTGATGATTTTGTCATTATGCCCCCGCAAGCAGTCTGATAGTTTATACATCAATGATGAAATCTTAACTTTGCAACACATGCCAATATGGCCGGTTTAGTTAACTAAATTGCAATTCTAAAATTTCACGCGAGGTAAGCTGAGATAGGCGCCAGCGCCCCCCGCGACCCCAAAAAAGGGAATAAGCGGTAGAAAATGGATGGATGGATGGATATCCTGTTGAAAACGTCGCGTGATGTCACCGGTGGTAGCGGACATGTTCTCCCAGCACTGATCACGGCTAAAAGTAGTCTTTTTAATCGCATAATTACACAGTATTCTGGACATCTGTGTAGCTAAATCTTTTGCAATTTGTTGAATTAATAATGGAGACTACAAAGAAGAAAGATGTTGGAAGAAAGCGGTGTATTGCAGCCGGCTGTAGCAACACAAACACAGCAGGTGTTTGTTGTGAAGCTTTAATATGGAACAGAGCGGTCAAGCCAACATGGTTCTCTACCACATGTCAACAGGCAGGTTTTGATGAGAAAATTGTGATATTAAGTCTGCTCTTATCGTAAACATGAGCGGAGCTTGTGTCGTTCCTCCTGCAGCTGTCAAAGAGGGAGCTGCGACTTTCTTGGCTCCTCCATGGCTTCCCTCAGAGACACTAGCGGTCACCACACCCCTACGACTTTCACGTATGACTATATAATCTCACTAAAACACTAGTAACACAATAAGCAGATAAGGGATTTTCCAGATTTATCCTAGTAAATGTGTCTAAGAACATTTGAATCGCTCCCACTGCCCTCGCCTTTTTTTTCCCTCTAGTCCTTTCACTCTCAATATCCTCATCCACAAATCTTTCATCCTCTCTCAAATTAATGGGGAAATTGTCGCTTACTCTGTCCGAATCACTCTAGCTGCTGGTGGCCATGATTTTAAACGATGTGAGGAGCTCTACAACCAGTGACGTCACACGCACATCGTCTGCTACTTCCGGAACAGGCAAGGCTTTTTTATTAGCGACCAAAAGTTGCTAACTTGATCGTCGATGTTCTCTACTAAATGCTTTCAGCAAAAATATGGCAATATCGCGAAATGATCAAGTATGACACATAGAATGGAAATGCTATCCCCGTTTGAATAAGAAAATCTAATTTCAGTAGGCCTTTAAAAATGAGGGCTTTTCCACTTATAGTATATGATTGGTTGTATAAAGCAAATTATTTGTGCACTATTGACTAAAAAGGCACCAAAAACTCTTGAGACTTTCATAACTGAAACAGGATGACCGTAACAAGTTGTTATGAAGACGTAAGCAAGATGCATGCAAATGTCTGGAGCAGAGGCAGCATGTCTTTGATGTGGATGTTCTTGAATATAACCGAGATATACCCGCCGACATTGATCTACAAATTGTGCGATATGCAAATATTAAGAGGTCTAACAAGGAGAGATTGTCGAGCTGGAGCAGCAGCGCGAACCAAGTGTCACATCCGGCTTGTTGCAGACATTAAGCGACATAAGTAAAGAGTCTAAATACTAGTTCAGTCTCCCAATAACACGAGAAAAAGACGCTCCATTTTTTGCTGGTTACTTTTTTTTTTTTTTTTAAAGTCACTAAAAAGGTTTGGCGAAGTCTCTAGAAACTTAAGACTCAAAGTGCAGCATGTGTTAGAATTTACAATAAACCGTAATAGAGAGAAAAATCCAAACCATTAGGAAAAAAAAAAAAGGTTAATACTAATTAATAACATATTTGTTTTAAATGTACTTTTTTTAGCCTTTTTAGACTAAATATATGCATCAAATATGCAAATAAAATGGTGACAAATTGACAAAGTCCCTAGCCGAGTCTCCATCACAACAGTTACAGTATATTGGCAATCTGGGGAATTCCCTGCTCTTGGGTGACAAACCTGCTGCAAGGTTGCAGACGCCGCATGATTCTCACTTTGCCTTTTTAATGTATTCAGCTGCTCCTCTAATTGCTGTACCTGAAGACAAAAAACAGTTTGTGTAAGATATATGTTGTGTTTAAAAGACAAAAAATGTCTTCTTGCAGGCTTTGCTCTCTCTAATCTGTCACAATCCCATCATCTTCAAAAGTAAATGAATAACTCATACCTCTTGTTGAAGGCCAGCCTCTCGTTCTCTTGACTCTGACTGCTGCTGCAAGCTTAACTGATTTTGATCACTCATCTTATTCTGGATGGTAGAAATCTGAGGAGCAAAATCATGTATTCTCATATGAATATATATATATATATATATATATATATATATATATATATATCTCAAAGATACATATACACTTCATATAAAATGAAAATTGCCTAGTATTACAAATTAAACCACATTACTATACCATGCTTATCTTGTTCTGCAATTCTGTTTTTAACCCTTTTTTCTCTTCTCTGAGCTCTTCAAGAGTCTGCCGCATCTGAACGCATTCCTCACTGAGGGAAGTCACTCTGCATGTCAGACTCTTGATCTCTCCTGCTGAGCGCTGGCAGATGACTTCCTTGTCAGAAAGTAAAGCATCTTTCTCAGCTTCAACTGCTTTGAGTTTCTCAGTGAAATACATTTTCTGCAAATGACAGAACAAACCTTTACTTTATTGTACAGGTAAGTAGGCAATGTGTAGACTGATAAAAAGGAATAGGTAACCGTAGAGTATTATGTGCACCAAACCTCAGCTTGGTGCTTTGAAGTGAGCAGTTGCTCCTCTAGTTTGAGCTTCTTCAGCGTCTCCTGTAATTGGGCATGTTGCTCACTGAGAGACTTCCCTCTGCTTGTAAGACTGTCCATCTTCTCTGCGGAGCTATGGCAAATGACTTCCTTTTCAGCCAGTAGGACATCTCTCTCTGCCTCAACTGCTTTGAGTTTCTCACTGAAAGAAATGTTCTGCAAAGGACAGACAGAAAACATGTTTGTCTACTTAGCTATACAAATCAAGTAATGTGTAGACTGATATATAATAAATAGATTACCGTAGAGTATTATGTGCAACAAACCTCAGCCTGGTGATTTTCAGCAAGCCGTTGCTTCTCCAGCTTGAGGTCCTCCAGTGTCTCCTGTAATTGGGCACGTTCTTCACTTAGGGATATCACTCTGCATGTCAGACTCCTAATTTCCTCTGCAGAACTCTGGCAGCTGACTTCATTCTGAGCCAGTAACACATCCTTCTCTGCTTTAGTGCGATGAAGTTCCTCTGTTAAAGCACTTGCCTGGAAGGAAGACGATGGTTACAGAAGTTGTTTCAAAGTAAAGCTGCTTCTATGCAGCATTCAAACATTTTTGGAAATGGTGTGATGTTGCAGGGTCAGATTAGATCACACAAAGCAATGATATTTTAGTCTGACATGCCACAATCTATTAAAGAGCAATGCAATGTGCAGTTGAAGAAATAAGTATGCTAGGACAACAGAAATGCCACTCTTACTGGACACATTTGGCAACTACTATGAAAGCGCATATTGCTCTTCTCAATGAGCATTCGGGCCATTTTTGAGCCAATGGACCTTTTAGTGTTTCTAGGACGTAGATCAATAAAATCCAATTACCGTATTTTCCGGACTATAAGTCGCAGTTTTTTTTCAGTTTGGCCGGGGGTGCGACTAGTGTGAAATTATCAACACATTACCGTAAAATATCAAATAATTGTATTTAGCTCATTCACGTAAGAGACTAGACGTATAAGATTTCATTGGATTTATGGATTAGGAGTGACAGATAGTTTGGTAAAGGTATAGCATGTTCTATATGTTAGTTATCTGAATGACTCTTACCATAATATGTTAGGTTAACATAGCAGGCACCTTCTCAGTTGGTTATTTATGCCTCATGTAACGTACACTTATTCAGCCTGTTCACTATTCTTTATTTTAAATTGCCTTTCAAAATTATATTCTTGGTGTTGGGTTTTATTAAATAAATTTCCCCCAAAAATGCGACTTATACTCCAGTGCGACGTATATATGTTTTTTTCCTTCTTTATTATGCATTTTCGGGAGGTGCGACTTATACTCCGAAAAATACAATACTGGAATCACAACACACAAATTGGCTCATACAAACCTTAGTTTGATATGTTCCTGCCATATCTTCAAGTTCTGCTCTGAGCTGGCACATTTCCTGTCTCTCTGCTTCCAGTTGGGTTTGCAGCTGATTTCGCTCATCATTAAGAGATCTTACATGATCCATCAGCTTTTCCATCTCATCCTTGTTAGTTTGAACTTCAAGGGACCGCTCAGATTGCACAGCATCTTGTTCTGTTCGCACATCTTCAAGCTCCTTTGCAAGCTTCTGAACCTGTGAGAATGTGTGACTAAGAAATTAGGAACTGGCAATGATATTGTGCTATCTTCAGAATACATCAGAGCAATGATATTTTAATTCGGATGTGCCGCAATTAACGAGCAATGCAATGTGCAGTTGAAGAAATAACTTCTATGCTAGGACAACAGATATGCCACTCAGACTTTTGACAACTAACATCAAAGCACGTATTGCTCTTCTCAACAAGCAGTCGTGCCATTTTTGAGTCAATGGACCTTATAGTGTTTCTAGGACGAGGATTGATCAAATCCAATAAATGTACTCCATACTTATATAGAAGAGTTGGCTCATACAAACCTCAGTTTGATATGTTCCTGCCACATCTTCCAGTTGAGCTCTGAGCTGGCTCATTTCCTGTCTCTCAGCCTCCAGTTGGCCTTGCAGCTGATTTCTCTCATCATTGAGAGAGCTTACATGAGCCATCAGCTTTTCCATCTCATCCCTGTTAGTCTGTACTTCAAGCGACCTTTCAGTTTGCAGAGCATCCCGTTCTGCTTGCACATCTTCAAGCTCCTCCGCCAGCTTCTGAACCTGTGAGAATGTGTGACTAAGAAATTAGGACCTGGCAATGATTTGGTGCTATCTTCAGACTACATCAAACAGAGCAATGATATTTGAAGTTAGATGTGCCGCAATTAATTACAGAGCAATGCAATGTGCATTTGAAGAAATAACTTCTATGCTAGGACAACAGATATGCCACTCAGACACTTTTGACGACTAACATCAAAACACGTATTGCTCTTCTCAACGAGCAGTCGTGCCATTTTTGAGCCAATGGATCTTCTAGTGTTTCTAGGACAAGGATTGATCAAATCCAATGAATGTACTCCATACTTAGAAGAGTTGGCTCATACAAACCTCAGTTTGATATGTTCCTGCCACATCTTCCAGTTGAGCTCTGAGCTGACTCATTTTCTGTCTCTCAGCCTCCAGTTGGCCTTGCAGCTGATTTCTCTCATCATTGAGAGAGCTTACATGAGCCATCAGTTTTTCCATCTCATCCCTGTTAGTCTGCACTTCAAGCAACCTTTCAGTTTGCAGAGCATCTCGTTCTGCTCGCACATCTTCAAGCTCCTCCGCCAGCTTCTGAACCTGTGAGAATGTGTGACTAAGGTTCAGAAAACCCAACTGTATATAGCCTGATGTAGCATTACAGTAACAATGCTGTTCAGACAAGACAATGTACTTCATTATTCAAAAATACAATAATAAATGTTTGCCTGATTTTGAAGCTCTTGAAATTTGCCAGTGTATTGGGTTTCACTTTTCAGAATGCTGATCTCATCCTGTAGGGTTCCGACCTTCTCTTGAGCTTCCCTAGACTCTGCCTGGCTCTTAATCACCTATAAATAAACCACATATTCAACAGTTTCAATATTATTGCTGTAAATTATTTATTTACAGCAATCTAGGGAGGGAGAACGCTCACCAGATCTAGATTTTCCTGAAGGTTCATTTTCAAGAGGGTTACCTCCTCTGTGGCTTTTTCCAGATGCTCCTCAAGCTGTTGGATCTACAGCCCCATTAAGGAAGATCATTTTAAATATAGCAGCTTTGATTAGTTCTGACAAACACCATTATCATAGAAATGTATTTTTAGTAACTTAAACATTTTCCAGAGTCCAAATTATGATAGTATGCCAGACGTACATTCTGGATCCATTTGAGAATCTAACCTGCATGTTTTGTTGAGCCTCTTGTTCTTCTTTCAGTGAAGCTGCGACAAGTTGCTCTTTCTGTAACTCACACTGCATCTACAGTAAGCAGAAATAATTATTTTTTATTTCCAGGGCATTTAATTCATTACAACTGGACTGTCTGGGTCCTCTCAAACGACATCACGCCCCTTACCATGATTTGATTAACGTGGACCCCGACTTAAACAAGTTGAAAGACGTATTCAGGTGTTACAATTTAGTTGTCAATTGTACTAATAAAAGTTTCAATTTCATCCAAACATGCTTCATGTGTTTATGCTCAGACTTAAGACAGCTCTAAAGAATTGATCCTGTAGTAGAGGGGACAAGCCCAGAGAGCAGAGAAGGATGACTATTCCAATCCTAACTATCTTTACTGTCATTTTACAACACCGTAAAGCAAATCTAGGAACGTCCCGATCACCATTTTATGCCAAAGATTTTTATTGGCAATGAAATCAGCCCATACAAACAGCATTAATTGTACTTTCTTCCAATGTATTTATTGTGAGTGCTACTGACGGTTAAAAGAGGAAGAACTAGTTTAAATATTGTGTTGATTACATACAATTGTTTGATATAAACAAAGTAGTTTTTAAATTTAGTATACAGTAACTAAAGAAAAGCTCTCAAGTCCTCCTGTGTCCAGGGACTTATTCCCTGATGTTGTAAACTATATATATATATAAAAAAATAAAAAATAAAATGATTTTTAAAAACAAAAATACCAATCTTTCTGCTCAAACTCTTAGTGGATCCATCCCGATACAGCATCTACATGTAAATAACTTGAAAAATTAAATAGTTATTTAAAAAAAAAAAAAACTCCCTCAATCAAAATGTAAAAATATAAAAAGGCAACATGTAATAAACTGACAAGTTGAAATTATTAAAGAATAAAAGAACCTAATATTTGTCTCTTGATATATGGGTAATGTTTCTCTATAGCCTTTTTATTACAAATTGCATGATGGTATTACGTTCACACCCCAACACTGGTTTACACAACAATCAGTAATCATGATTTCAATATTAATAAAAATACTCTTAAATATTACTTTGGCAATAATTAGCATCCCTAAATCTCATACATGAACACTATTTTTAATTAAATGGACAAAAAGTTCAGTTACGTCTTATGGCCATCAGGTGCCATGCTTTGGAGCCCCTGCCATGATATATCTATGTGTATACATACACGCCCCCCAAAAAATGAATAGCGAAGCAGATCCCTTATCTCCATCTGTCCCTCCAGCTCTGCTCTGATATGGTTCTTCTCCAGTCTGAGTCCCTCAACAGTCTCATGGAGCTGATCCTTCTCTTCACTGAGTGACATTACTTTGCACAACAGCTTCTGAATCTCATCCTGGGAAGTCTCACGTCAGTCTTCCTTGGTGACAATTAGGCTATCCCGCTCGGCTTTCACATGTTCAAGCTCTTCACTCAAATTTGTTTTTTTAAAAATATACACATATTAGCAGTGACACTTAAATAGAAAGACGTTAATGGCACTGTCCAGCTGCTGCATCTGAAGGTAAGACAGTTCTTTCTAATCTGTCAAAATCTAATCATCTTTAAAAAGGGGGTCATATTACACAAAACCAACTTTTACCTTTTGGTTTGATTTTTTGGGATCCCAATAACTTCCAGAAATTTAAATTCAAACCATGGGGGGAGGGAGGCAATATTATTTAAACACTTTAGCCTCTATCCAAACGAACCATTTGGAATTTGTGACATGAGTGTCAGTGGTATCTCCAAATATGATAAAGATTTATTGGAAGCTATGCACAACTGATATTTTTTCAGTTGTCATCCAAAGATATGGTCAGTAAATTCCTTATTTTTCTCTATCCTCTTGTGGGACAGACAGGCTTGTAGATGCACATAAATTGCTTTGGCACGCAAATAAACGCCCCAAAAACAGTGCATTCAGAAAAGACAGTCAGTAAGCGACTTGAAGATGGTCTTTAAAAAAATATGCAAAATTTGGACCCAAACCCTATTACATGTTATGTACACCACAATAAAGTGTTCCAAATGGTGAAAAAATAAAAATAAAATCATAATGTGACCCCTTTCACGCTCAGACAAAAGTTCCCGCCTTTTTTACGTAAATCTTAGCTGCATTTGGGTTCATTTTTCTTGTGCCCAGTTTGAAAGCCAGAGCCAAAGAAAATAAACAGACGCACATAGCAATTTATCAACGACCGAAACGTTCATTTCCCGTTCTATTGATTGGCCAAGTCGTACAATTGTATTACATTTTTTAATGCCCCTGAACATCGTAATTATTTTTTAATGCCATTTAAGGCTTTCATTTTTGCAAAATACCTTTAATTACTGTAATGCTTTTTAACTCCCCGCAAAACCCTGTTCATTCTCAAGTAGGACACATTTGCATAACAGGAGATTTCACTACTTTACACATGACATCTGATCAAAATGCACTCTAAAAAAGGTAGAAAAACCAAACAAAACAAAAAAAAGACATGTTTGATATTTTCCAAATCCCAAATATTTACGTCCTTTAAAAAAACTAAAGGACTTGGGGATTTTGACGATTTTTAAACTTTTGACAGTTGTCGCAAGCTTAACTGATTCTGCTCACTCATCTTCTCCTGGATGATAGTGAAGTGAAGTTTATTTATATAGCGCTTTTCTCTAGTGACAAAGCACTTTACATAGTGAAACCCAATATCTAAGTTCCATTTAAAGCAGTGTGGGTGGCACTGGGAGCAGGTGGGTAAAGTGTCTTGCCCAAGGACACAACGGCAATGACTAGGATGGCGGAAGCGAGAATCGAACCAGTAACCCTCAAGTTGCTGGCACGGCCACTTTACCAACCGAGCTATCCCTAGATGTCTTAAGAGCAAAAATAATGTATTTATTATTGATCTACCACACTACGGTTTATATAAAAGGAAATTGTCTAGTATTACAAATGACTTCACTACATAATTATACCATGCCTATCCTGTTTCTGCTTTTACCTGTTGTTTCTCTTCTTTGAGATCCTCCACTGTCTTCTGCAACTGAGAGCATTCCTCACTGAGAGACATCACTCTGCATGTGACACTCTCAATATCCTCTTCGGAGCTCTGGCAGCTAACTTCCTTCTCAGCCAGTAAGACATTTTTCTCAGCTTTAGTGTGATCTAGTTCTTCTGTTAGAGTCTTTGTCTAAAAAGGAAGGCAATAGTTACAGAAGTCGCTTCAAAGAATAGTTGTTTCTATGCAACATTAATCAAACATTGTTACAACTAACATGGGGCTGTATCCTATGATTACATCACAACTTCTATAGTTGCAGCACAACCTCTTCGGGACATTCATTCAACAAAAAACAGCGTTGGTGCAGAATTTTGTGCTCTCATATTTCCAAGTTAAATTTCACAGGGTAAAAGCTCACCAGCTGTTGAGATTCTTGAAGTTCCGTTTTCAATAAAGTCACCTCCTCCTTAGCTTTCTCCAGATTCTGTTGCAGCTGTTGGATCTAAAATCCCATTAAAAAACGAGTCACAATATAGCAACTTCGATTAGTTTGGATAAATAAAAACAAACAAGTGTCATCAAAATAGAGTAAATGAAATATGACAATAGTGTATGGGTTAGTATTCAATATACTACATTCCGTATTTTTATAAAGAATCCAACCTGCATATTTTGTTGGGCCTCTTGTTCATCTTTCAGTGACTGTGCAGCTGAGCCGAGCAGTTCTTGTTGTAATCCGCACTGAATCTATAATTTGAAAAAACAAACTTGTTTCAATACCTTCAGAATAAAATATAATTTAAAGTAAAGTTAAAGTTAAAGTTAAAAGACCAATAATTGTCCCACACACACTAGGTGTGGTGAAATGTGTCCTCTGCATTTGACTTATCCCCTTGTTTACCCCCTGGGAAGTGAGAGGAGCAGTAGTGAGCAGCAGTGCCGTGCCCGGGAATCATTTTTGGTGATTTAACCCCCAATTCCAAGCCTTGATGCTGAGTGCCAAGCAGGGAGGCAATGGCTCCCATTTTTATAGTCTTTGGTATGACTCGGCCGGGGTTTGAACTCACAACCTACTGATCTCAGGGCGGACACGCCAACCAATAGGCCACTGAATAGGTTTAGTAAAACATTCATACAAAATTTAAATTATATTGTAATCATATTAGAATTTTTTAAAGCATAAAAACCAAAAAAATTCTTGTTGTGTTTAAGACAATTGTAAGTACCGGTAATTTATTTTTATAATGCCCTGCCTCCCCCCAGAGGTAGTACAGAAGCATGAGTAGTATTTACCCTTACCATCGCCATCCTTTCCTCCAACTCATCTCTAAGCTGGTTCTTCTCCTCTCTTAGTCCCTTAACAGTCTCATGGAGCTGGTCCCTCTCTTCACTGAGTGACATTACTTTGCACGAAAGCTTTTGAATCTCATCCTTTAAAGTCTCATGTCCGGCTTCATTGGTGACAAGCAGGCCATCTCTCTCGACTTTCACACGTTCAAGCTCTTCGCTCAAATTCTTTATCTGTTCACAAAAAGGGTATATTATCGCACTGGTAAAAACAATGGATGAAATATCAGCTACACAGCTCTCAAATAAATTTGCTTTTTTCCCCAGCAGATGTTTTTTCCCCAGCAGATGTATAGAGGTCGGGTGCATTGTGAGCTGGGCGGCAGCCGAAGGCAGGGCACTTGGCGGTCCGATCCTCGGCTACAGAAGCTAGCTCTTGGGACGTGGAACGTCACCTCACTGGG
Organism: Nerophis ophidion; assembly: GCF_033978795.1. Lineage (NCBI taxonomy): Eukaryota > Metazoa > Chordata > Actinopteri > Syngnathiformes > Syngnathidae > Nerophis > Nerophis ophidion. The sequence goes on along the minus strand of NC_084627.1, from coordinate 50,985,474 downwards.
GGGGAAGGAGCCTGAGCTAGTGCGCGAGGTAGAGAAGTTCCGGCTGGATATAGTCGGACTCACCTCGACGCACAGCAAGGGCTCTGGAACCAGTTCTCTCGAGAGGGACTGGACCCTCTTCCACTCTGGCGTTGCCGGCAGTGAGAGGCGACGGGCTGGGGTGGCAATTCTGCTTGCCCCCCGGCTCAAAGCCTGTACGTTTGAGTTCAACCCAGTGGACGAGAGGGTAGCTTCCCTTCGCCTTCGGGTGGGGGGACGGGTCCTGACTGTTGTTTGTGCTTACGCACCAAACAACAGTTCAGAATACCCACCCTTTTTGGGTACACTCGAGGGAGTACTGGAAAGTGCTCCTCCGGGTGATTCCCTTGTCCTACTGGGGGACTTCAACGCTCATGTTGGCAACGACAGTGAAACCTGGAGAGGCGTGATTGGGAAGAATGGTCGCCCGGATCTAAACCCGAGTGGTGTTTTGTTATTGGACTTTTGTGCTCGTCACAGTTTGTCGATAACAAACACCATGTTCAAACATAAGGGTGTCCATATGTGCACTTGGCACCAGGACACCCTAGGCCGCCGTTCCATGATCGACTTTGTTGTTGTGTCATCGGATTTGCGGCCTCATGTTTTGGACACTCGGGTAAAGAGAGGGGCGGAGCTTTCTACCGATCACCACCTGGTGGTGAGTTGGCTGCGATGGTGGGGGAGGATGCCGGACAGACCTGGCAGGCCCAAGCGCATTGTGAGGGTCTACTGGGAACGTCTGGCAGAGTCTCCTGTCAGAGAAAGTTTCAATTCACACCTCCGGGAGAACTTTGAACATGTCACGAGGGAGGTGCGGGACATTGAGTCCGAGTGGACCATGTTCCGAACCTCTATTGTCGAGGCGGCTGATTGGAGCTGTGGCCGCAAGGTTGTTGGTGCCTGTCGTGGCGGTAATCCCAGAACCCGTTGGTGGACACCAGCAGTGAGGGATGCAGTCAAGCTGAAGAAGGAGTCCTATCGGGTTCTTTTGGCTCATAGGACTCCGGAGGCAGTGGACGGGTACCGACGGGCCAAGCGGTGTGCAGCTTTAGCGGTCGCGGAGGCAAAAACTCGGACATGGGAAGAGTTCGGGGAAGCCATGGAAAACGACTTCCGGACGGCTTCGAAGCGATTCTGGACCACCATACGGCGCCTCAGGAAGGGGAAGCAGTGCACTATCAACACCGTGTATGGTGCGGATGGTGTTCTGCTGACCTCGACTGCGGATGTTGTGGATAGGTGGAAGGAATACTTCGAAGACCTCCTCAATCCCACCAACACGTCTTTCTTTGAGGAAGCGGTGCCTGGGGAATCTGTAGTGGACTCTCCTATTTCTGGGGCTGAGGTCGCTGAGGTAGTTAAAAAGCTCCTCGGCGGATGAGATCCGCCCGGAGTTTATTAAGGCTCTGGATGCTGTGGGGCTGTCTTGGTTGACAAGACTCTGCAGCATCGCGTGGACATCGGGGGCGGTACCTCTGGATTGGCAGACCGGGGTGGTGGTCTCTCTCTTTAAGAAGGGGGACCGGAGGGTGTGTTCCAACTATCGTGGGATCACACTCCTCAGCCTTCCCGGTAAGGTTTATTCAGGTGTACTGGAGAGGATGCTTCGCCGGATAGTCGAACCTCGGATTCAGGAGGAACAGTGTGGTTTTCGTCCTGGTCGTGGAACTGTGGACCAGCTCTATACTCTCGGCAGGGTTCTTGAGGGTGCATGGGAGTTTGCCCAACCAGTCTACATGTGCTTTGTGGACTTGGAGAAGGCATTCGACCGTGTCCCTCGGGAAGTCCTGTGGGGAGTGCTCAGAGAGTATGGGGTATCGGAATGTCTTATTGTGGCTGTCCGCTCCCTGTATGATCAGTGTCAGAGCTTGGTCCGCATTGCTGGCAGTAAGTCGGACACATTTCCAGTGAAGGTTGGACTCCGCCAAGGCTGTCCTTTGTCACCGATTCTGTTCATAACTTTTATGGACAGAATTTCTAGGCGCAGCCAAGGCGTTGAGGGGTTCCGGTTTGGTGGCCACGGGATTAGGTCTCTGCTTTTTGCAGATGATGTAGTCCTGATGGCTTCATCTGGCCGGGATCTTCAGCTCTCACTGGATCGGTTCGCAGCCGAGTGTGAAGCGACCGGAATGAGAATCAGCACCTATAAGTCCGAGTCCATGGTTCTCGCCCGGAAAAGGGTGGAGTGCCATCTCCGGGTTGGGGAGGAGACCCTGCCCCAAGTGGAGGAGTTCAAGTACCTAGGAGTCTTGTTCACGAGTGGGGGAAGAGTGGATCGTGAGATCGACAGGCGGATCGGTGCGGCGTCTTCAGTAATGCGGACGTTGTATCGATCCGTTGTGGTGAAGAAGGAGCTGAGCCGGAAGGCAAAGCTCTCAATTTACCGGTCTATCTACGTTCCCATCCTCACCTATGGTCATGAGCTTTGGGTCATGACCGAAAGGATAAGATCACGGGTACAAGCGGCCCAAATGAGTTTCTTCCGCCGGGTGGCGGGGCTCTCCCTTAGAGATAGGGTGAGAAGCTCTGCCATCCGGGAGGAGCTCAACGTAAAGCCGCTGCTCCTCCACATCGAGAGGAGCCAGATGAGGTGGTTCGGGCATCTGGTCAGGATGCCACCCGAACGCCTCCCTAGGGATGTGTTTAGGGCACGTCCAGCTGGTAGGAGGCCACGGGGAAGACCCAGGACACGTTGGAAAGACTATGTCTCCCGGCTGGCCTGGGAACGCCTCGGGATCCCCCGGGAAGAGCTAGACGAAGTGGCTGGAGATAGGGAAGTCTGGGCTTCCCTGCTTAGGCTGCTGCCCCCGCGACCCGACCTCGGATAAGCGGAAGATGATGGATGGATGTATTGTTGTGTAACCACAAAACTGTCTGTAGTTGTTTCTTCATGTGAACTAAATTCAAAATGTGTAAGGGGCCAAGGTGGTCATTTCAGCTGAATAGCTATATGGGTGGAGGAAAAAAATAAAAAATACTCCATGCCAATATCCATCACTGGTAGTAGCCGCCTGGTCAGATGCGCAAAGTCACCTGACATAAAATATTGTTTACAGAAGCTTTAATAACTTACTTGTTTTTGAAGCTCCCCAAACTCTGCAGTCATGTCATCAGTAGGCTTTCCCACGTTGGATGTTTGGGTATCCTCCAACTGACTGATCTTGCGTTTCAGAGCACAGATTTTCTCAAGGGCAGCCCTCAGCTCGTCTTGATTCTCAATCATCTGTTTCAAGACATTAATTTAAGGGGGTTATGAGACAACAAACATTTAAAAATGCTAGGGTAGAAACGAAGATGTTTAGCAGAGCAGTAGCAAAAAAAAAAACTCACCATCTCTACATTATCTTGCATATCCACCTTGAGTGAATCTCTCTCTGCGGTGAGAGCTGTGACTTCAGAGACTAGCTTCTCGATCTCGTCAGTAGAGCTCTGCACATCAAACACCAAAACAGTTTGTTATCTTGCATGTTTTCAACTAGTTTAGGTGAATTGAACAAAGCTCATTTAAAAAGCTCACTTACAGAGACACCAACTTCAGATTCCTTTTGTTTTATTAGGTCCAAATAGTTTTGGTTTTGCATTTGAAGTTCATCTTGAAGAGAGCACAGACGATCTTGAGTCTCTGCAGCCTGATAAGAGAACAAATAGTTAATCAACTGGTATACCAAGTGAAAACAAAACAAAAATAAGGTAAGCGACGAAGTATTTAAAACTGAAGATGTAACAGCATTTTTACCACATCTATTAATGCATATGATTACATATCTTAATAAAAGCCATAGCATAATGTCCACTCAAGTGTTTTTTTACAGTACTGCAATCAATTAATGTTTTAAATATGTCTCTATATAGTTTGCTTACTGCGGAAGTTGCACACTTCAGAGCGAATGTGTTACTCACAGAGCATACAAGCCGGTTCCCCTTATGGGTGGTAATGTAAATTGGGCATCTTATGATTCAATTACAAATCAAATATTTATGCATCTTTAATTATTTTATTGTATATGATTATGAATGCATGATATTGCATTATTAATATGCATAAAAACCTCTGTATATTCAGTATTGCATCATTTTGGGTTTTTGGATGCAAGTGCGCCCAGCAGAGATAGGTAATATGTGAGATTAGATACGTGAGCGCAATAGCTGCCTGCCATTTGATAAAATAAAAATTCCTACTTGGCTAATACCCATTCTTGTTTTAATTTTAAGGTTGGCTTAAGCTACGGAATGCCCAGACACATGGACCCCAATTGCCGTAAACTTGAATTTCATTGCTTCGTATATGCTATTTCCATCATCATTAAGACATGGATATTATTCAATCTTTGAAATTATCAATTAGCCAATTTCCTCATCCAGTTGCTTACTCCTTGGTACAACGTTGTTACCGTTGTGGTGAAGTGTACAAAACAAACATTTCTGGTTTCACCACTAAACATTCAATTTAATTTAGCACCGTGGCTCGCATAGTTTAACCTCTCCTCCTCCCTCCATGTGTCCACACAAAAGCTGTATTTTAGAACAGTCTGTATTAATTTAACATACATAATCAATATTCAAATATATGTCCACCTATTTACATATAATAGTCAATGTTCCAATTCATGACGCATCGATCAATCGATTTTCCCAACCTATACTTTCCTCGTGTTTATCCAATCACCAGTCAATCAGGAAGTATTCAAAACATGTAAGTGAAAAAAAAAAAAAAAAACTCCCACCTCCACACAATGAGCAAAGTTAGCATCTTTAATGACCGGGCCATAGGTCGCCCCACAATGTCTACAATAGGCCCTATTCTGACGCAGGAACTTTCCCCAATAACAAAGCCCCAAGCCCAGGGATCGAACCCAGTACCTTTGTATTGTGAGGCGCACACACTAACCCGTGTTCACCGTGCTGCCCAGACCAGAAGCTGGCACTGTTCCACACCCTTTGTAAAATTGTGCAATCGTTATGTAAAGCAAAATATAAGAAAACTATCCATCCATTTTCTACCGCTTATGTAACTACTAATACGATTTTTGAGCCTTTTAAAAAAATACGCATCATTGATTACACAAATGATGATCTCACATCGACCACAGCCCTAGCCATGCCCCCACCAACGCAAGTATATTGGCAAGCTGGGGGGAACCATGTAATCACTTGTTCCTTATTCCATTTGTTTCTTCGTCCCACAGTATTTCACTTTTGAGCGTTTCCGAATGTCAGCGGAAGCAACCAAAACATACTGATATGTTCCAAGAACGGAAGCCCAACAAACTCCCAGTTTGTCATCATTCATCTGACAAAAGGCAACACTCGTACGCATTCTCTTAGCGGTTTTATACAGACATTGAAAAAATTACCACTTTGAATAGGAAAAATAGCAGGATTCCGCTAAATAGCGAGCATCTGGGATCCCTTTTTGCACTAATCAGTAGAGTCTGACTGTCAAACAGCACACATTCACTACAAAGAACTTGGTTCCTGACTTCATAAAGAATGTTACCTTCTGGTTACTTTCTGCAGCAGTGGCAATGAGGCGACTCTTCTCAGCTTCAGACTGTTTCAGATCCGACTGAAGAAATTCCAGCTGTATACCAGCATCAGTACACTGCTTCATCAGGTCAGCTTCTCTTTGTGTGGTGGCACTGATGGAGTCTTGCAGTTGGACAATATCATTCTGGTATTTCTGCAGGTTGTCCTTGAGATGCTGAATCTCCTCTTGGCATGCAGATTGACTTGAGAGCAGCTCATCCCTCTGAGTTTGGACACCAATCAGCTCCTTGGTAAGCTCAGTCAACTAGAAGAGCAGATAGAAAGGTTAACGGCTTTAAATATGCCCGATTGATATAATGAACGTGGTGTTTTTACACGTGGTGACAGTTAAGTAGTGGAAGGTGTCTTGAGGAGTCACCTTGTTATTCAGGTTGTTCACTTCACTTGGAAGAGCCTGAAGTGACGTCATTTCCTCTAGCTGAGCTCTAAGGGCACCCTCTGCCTCTTTGGATACTGCCAGCTCTTTATTCAGATTGATAACTGTCCTTTCTATCTGATCTGTGGACAGAAAACATATTTAACCAACTGCAATCACTCACAAAACCCATTAGACAAAACTGGCTGATTTTAGAAACAAAATAGCATTGATGTTGTAAATTTCTTTCAAACTTACTTTTTGGGACTTTTCCATCTAGAATAGCGGTGAGCTTGGTGTTCTCATCAAACACAACATTTAGCTCTTTCTGGAGATCCATCTGCATCTTTTTGAAACGAGATTTCTCAGCCTCAAGTTGAAAGCGAAGGCTGTTGACCTCGGCCTCCATTTTTTCGTGACCGAGAGTCAGAGTCATCTGGAGAGAGTATCATAACAAAACTGGGCTTCAGATTTACATTCTCTAAAGTAAAATATCCACAAAAGTCATAACCAATCATTGGTACTTTAACAATACAAGCCAAAGTCTATATTTAATTCTGTCAAGTTAGAAAGAAAAAAGTTACTTTCAAAAGGACCTTTGATAAAGGAATTCATCGCTGCAATATATGCAAACTACCCTGGTTTTATCTAAAGTGCCGTTGATGTACATTTAATTTTAGGTCAAGCAGAGTGGAAAATCTGGAATCATGAAACAAAGAACACTTCAACAAACCACCAGCACTTAGACTCATTCCCAATAAAACATGAGGGTAATGGCGTCCCAAATACTCCTTGCATATAGGGAGGGGTATTGGGTATGAATCCATCCATTTTCTACCGCTTATTCCCTTTTGGAGTCGCGGGGGGCGCTGGCGCCTATCTCAGCTATTGGGTATGAATCGAACCCTTCAAATCAGGCCATTTCATATGTTTACTCGCCCAAGGACGGCCAGAGAAAATTGCCCAGTTTTTGCATAAATTATATATTACACAGTTTGTATCACTAGCTAGCTAGCCATGCGAGCTAACTTTAGGCTAAAATACTGAAAAAAAGCTTGTGAATGTGAAAATGTTACATAACTTAAAACATTTGAAAAACAGACAGCAGTTGTCAATGGCAGCTTTTTCTCCATGGATATATTTGTTTATTCATCATCCGAAGCAGGATGAATGGAAAAAAACAATCTCAGCCTTAACTCCATTTCTGCTGGGACTAGAGTTGTATGGTCCAATGCTACTAATAAAGTGCCGCGGTAGAATTGTTGAAAAAAAAAAAAAAAAAGTTACTACTGCTTTTGAAAAATACCAGCACTTTTTTTTTTTTTCCAATTATATATGCCTCTGCCTGTGTCATTAACCTAATTTTCACAGAAAATCTTATGATTAAAACATATGTTTCTTATTGCACTCAAACAGTTTTAGAAGATTGGAATCAAAATTTAAAAAGGCCACACTGACTTGTTCTTATTGCAATTAAATACTACTTTACAATTTTACATATAGCCTACCATAATCTCGAATAATGTTAGACTAGAATACTAACATTGTATTAAATGCTTCATGATTTATGGTTGCAAAATTGATCAATGCTTTTTAGTAAATAGACAATACTATGGCTTAAAGTACACAGATAAGACATCCATCCATTTTCTACCGCTTATTCCCTTTTGGGGTTCGCGGGGGGCACTGGCGCCTATCTCAGCTACAATCGGGCAGAAGGCGGGGTACACCCTGGACAAGCCATGTCGCAGGTAAAACACATTTTTGAAGATGAAAACAAATTAGTGGGATTTTTTTTTACGAAATTCAGTCGATTCACTTTGATTAGTTTACACTACTTGGACTGGTTTACCTGTGTAAACCAGTGCCATTACTTGACATCAATGACTGTAAATGTGTATGTTTTGACTGTAAATGTGTGTTTTCTTTAGTCTTCATAAATCTCATTCAAACGGCACAAAAAAAAAAAAAAAAAAAAAAAAAAAAAAAAAAAAGTCCAGCATCATCATTTTGCCCAATGCGGATTTGCCATTCATTGCTGATTATGACTTTCATCCAGTCATCAGTTTCTCTATTTACTGTAAATCCCATTTCCTTAAGGCGATTTCTTACAGTTCGGTCACAGAAGGAGACTCCAGCTTCAGCCTATTTATTCTTCCTTTGTTTTGCCGTGCATTTTCTGTTTTTAAGAGTTATTGTTTTAAGATTTCTGTCTTGAAGGGTTGATTTTTTTTCTTGGTGTACCAGTATGCTTGCCTCTTACAACCTTCAAAAACAAGTACATTTTAAAACACAGCTGACTGAACAATAAACAATTGCAACATTACACCTTAGCCCTGCGATGGAGACTTGTCCAGAGTGTACACAGTCTTCCGCCCGATTGTAGCTGATAGACACCAGCACCCCCCGCGGCCCCAAAGGGAATAAGCGGTATAAAATGGATGGATGGATACACCTTCTTAAAGAAAATTTGATAATCGCATTACAGAGGGGACGGCGTGGGGCGGTTGGGAGAGTGGCCGTGCCAGCAACCGGAGGGTTCCTGGTTCAATCCCCACCTACCACCAACCTAGTCACGTCCGTTGTGTCTTTGAGCAAGACACTTCAGCCTTGCTCCTAATGGGTCCTGCTTAGGGCCTTGCATGGCAGCTCCCGCCATCAGTGTGTGAATGCATGAATGTGGAAATTGCTTTGAGTACCTTGAAGGTAGAAAAGCACTACACAAGTATAACCCATTCACCATTTAAGGAGCGGCATGGCGTAGTGGGTAGAGCGGCCGTGCCAGAAACCTGAGGGTTGCAGGTTCGCTTCCCACCTATTAACATCCAAATCGCTGCCTTTGTGTCCTTGGGCAAGACACTTCACCCTTGCCCCCGGTGCCGCGCACACTGGTGAATGAATGATGAATGAATGATTGGTGGTGGTCGGAGGGGCCGTAGGTGCAAACTGGCAGCCACGCTTCCGTCAGTCTACCCCAGGGCAGCTGTGGCTACAGATGTAGCTTACCACCACCATTGTGTGAATGAATGATGGGTTCCCACTTCTCTGTAAGCGCTTTGAGTATTTAACAATAGAAAAGCGCGATATAAACCTAATCCATTATTATTATTTAATGTTTTTTTTTATCAATCAATCGTTTACTTATATAGCCCTAAATCACTAGTGTCTCAAAGGGCTGCACAAACCACCACGACATCCTCGGTAGGCCCACATAAGGGCAAGGAAAACTCCCACCCAGTGGGACGTCGGTGACAAGGATGACTATGAGAACTTTGGAGAGGAGGAAAGCAATGGATGTCGAGCAATTTACAATTGACATCTCTTGTGTTTGAGCCATGATTCATGCCAATGTGTGCAACAGCTCACCGAGGTGATCACTTTTTTACCTAAAGACTAATGAACAAATATAATCTATTGCAGGGGATAGCTTTGGAAATTAACATTTACAGGGTGATTCTATACTTTCCCTCATAATTGAGTGAATCCATAATTTATTCACTACCACAATCTGTAGTTTATTTATTTTAGTGTTATTTTAAGTCAGACAGTTAACATTTGAAATGACTATAGTCTTGAATCTGCTTTTTCCTTTAAAACTAAACTGCTTGAGCATCCTCCCAGTCTGGTGATTCCATTATTTTGTCAGGTGTTGTACAATGTGCTGTGGACCAATAAGAAAGGAGCCACGGAAGCAAATGCCCCCTGGGTCACATTTAAGACAATCCTGTGCGTGTTGTGATGAAAACACTTAGCGTCCATTATTGTGAGCCAACAAGGGTGACTCAAGAGAATGGTGGCAGGCTCTTACACCTAACAATGTGTTACTAAAGTTAATTCTATTTCATATTTCTAACCAAAATCTGAAAAGGTGTTCATGAATAAGTTATATACACACAGGAAATGTTCAAGCCAACCAATCACAGCCCTTAGGGTGCCTCTGCACAGAATATTAGTCAGGCTTCAGAGATCTTACCTTAAAAAAGGCATACCTGGAGAGCAGCAAAGCGTATCAAACAAAAAGTCAAAACGCATCTTGTGCACTTGTTACCTTTAACTCTTCCAGGGCAATGTTTTCACTGCGCAGGACTGCCCATTCTTTCTTTGTCTCTATGCTGAGTCCTTCTGCATCGTCGAGTGAGCGACGGAGTTTTGTCACTTCTTCAACTAAATTTTTGCCGTTCTGAAAGAAGTAAACTTGATGTAAGCTGTTTGTCCTCTTTTTACATTTTAACAACATTGGAACTGTATGAGACAAAGATAACCGCTTCAAAATATGTTCGTAAATTAATCTTTTGCCTCCAACATTTAAAGTGTTCATGGAATTATTTAATATCACATTTTGGAAATATACAAATATTTCAATGCTATGCAAATACTTTGAAGCAAAATCAAACCATATTCTGAAGATCCGCAGCATATTTGGTTTTCTGCTTCAGCTCTTCAGAAACAGTCTCCAATGTTTTCTAAAAAAAGAAAAGAAACAATCTTTATTTTCTCGTTGCTTTTTCAAAACCCCTACTTGAATTGTTCACTAGACAATGCTGTGTTTCAAGTCCTGTCCTTAGAATAAAGCTGCCCATGTAAATGCTGTGAAATGTATTGCAGTGGATAGATTTACATCTAAATCTAGTCAAGTTACTTTTTTGTACAGACAAAAAATAAACACACGAGCGCTGTCTCACTAATGTGCAGGGTGCTTTGATGATGTCTAATGTAAGAAAAACTTTATGCCCAACTCACCTGAAGTTCCAAACACTGGAGCTCACGGGATTCCATCGCCATCTTCAATGAGGATACTTCCCTTTTTAACTCATCCTGTGAATTCAAAAGCAGAACATTTAACTTTGCATTGAATATATAGATAATCTCGACAAACAAAATCATGAATGTACAATGAGTAACAGGGACGTGATCCAGGAGACCAGGCCTTAAGTAGTGTTTCAGGGTGTTTGCAGCACACACGGTAACAAACTACATTAGAAACTAGGGCTGGGTGATATGGACTATAACTCAGAGCATGATATATTTTGGCTGAATAGTTTAAGTACCAATGATATAAGAACAAGGAACATTCTTCAATCTTATTTAAAAATCAATCTTTAGTAATCCTCAAGTCTTCAGTTAATGACAAAACCCTAAAAGAAAAACATAAAAAATAAAGTCTTATGTTCAAGAGGACATTTTAAAGATCAGCATCAATGTGAAAATAGTTTCTTTAACAATAGCTCAACCTTTTTAGAAGATCCTTGTTTCCTTAAAAATATAAAGCAAGAACACCCAAGCTGTCAACTGCAGTACGATGTGTGGCAGCTGACAATATTGCCACTGCAGTTAAACGCCCTTTCAGATTGTGTGTGCATATGTTGTTGCAGTGCTTCTTGAGCAAAGTAGTTATGATCGGGAAGCTCATAAGTTAATTATTTCTGGCAGCTTTTTAAATCTGTTTTTACACCTTTGAAACTGGGAACATATCCAGTTACAAAAAGATAGTATTTTAGCAGAACTCTCTTCCCTATTGTTTTCAGATGGATTAATCGCTCGTAATTTTGATTTGATAGAATGACATGAATTGTAACTTGCCACGCCGCTGATGCCAAGTGTTGCAGAATCTTGAGTCAAACGATTGCTGGTCATACTGCGGAGGATTCTTTTTTTCATCGAGAAAGCAATATCCAGGAGCACAACGGGATCGACAAGACTTCGAAAAAGGACAAAATGGGAGATTTCCCGGAAAACACGGGGAGGCAGCTGCTCGTACTGGAGTTTGTATCAAATGGACAGCTCCTACCTCTCTTCACTCTGTGTGGAGGAGGAAGGACACTGCACCCAGCCCAGACAAAATGAGCAAAATATACAGGGTATAGCTCGTAATACCAGTATACTGCCCAGCCCTATTACAAACCATAGTTATATTTGGGGTGCGCAGGTGCGCAATGTGGGTAAAGCGGAGAATGGGTTGAGGGTGAGAGGAGTAAGAGATCGATCAGGCTAACAAACAGCAAAATAGCATTGCAATTCCTCCTCTACAATTATATCGTATATATAGTCTATCATCCCAGGCCTATAACTACATAAGGAAACCAATTGGTGGTCAACCAAACCAACATGGCTACTGTGCAGAAAACCGCATGCACACTAGCTCTTACCACTAAAAGCAAGTACGAGCAGAGAAGGAAAATTAGTAGCAAGACTCTCCTGGATAAATCGTGCATTCTTTTTGCTCGGGTAAGGTTGCATCTCATAAATTTAACTTCGCGTCTTGCGTGGATTTGTCCTTGTAGCTCTGGGGTCTCAAACTCAATTTACCTGGAGGCCACCGAATGCAGAGTCTGGCTGAGGCTGGGCCGCGAGAAAAGTTTTCTTAAATAAATGTTTAATTGTCTTTATTTTTATTTTCAACACAAAATAAAATCAAAATATAAATGAACAAAATGAGGATTAAGAAATGTGAGGCAATGCAAATTACATTTTAAAAAAAACAATTTGAATTGGTCCAGGTTATCGGGGACTGTTATTACTGACGGACAGAATTCGCGGTGCGACTGCAGCCAGCCACGTTAGAAAACCCTCATCTCCATGTCAACGTCTGCCGCTTTCACTCATTTGTCGCTTTTTTCACTAATGCAGGGGTAGGCAACTCATAACATTGAAAGAGCCATTTCTCTGCTTGCTTCATGCAATTGACTTCAATGTTAGGCCCTTGAGAGCCACATACCACACCGTGATTGGTAGATTCCTTCAGCTCCGCACACAACGCTTTCAAGCGCCATTCATACAAAACTTGCGGGCCGCACAAACATCAAACTTTCATATTAAGGTGGGGGCCGCAAAATAACGTCTCACGGGCTTCGTGTCTGAGACCCCTGTTGTAGGCAAACTGCAAATAGAATCAGATAGCCTTGAGTCACTTTTTCAAAATTTTTCCTTTATGTTAACCATTCAAAGATAATTGGTGACACCACTTAAGACTTGGCTGTTTGTGAAAGAAGACAGAAGTGACCACAGCTCACTGTAACCGCAAGCTGCACGGCAGGGTAAGTTTCGTCCATGTTGCCTTGTTGCACGCGCGGTTACGAGTATGCATGGTTTTCTAAAATATATCAATAGATTTTAACGTTTTGTATGTGCGGATCGCTTCCTTTGGTAAAAGCTGAACTCAAAGTTTTGCTGAAATTTGCTTTCATTTATTTAGACTGGCCGAATTGGTGCTTTATCAAACATGCATAGCAAAAATATGCTTTAAGAACTTCGAAACTGGATGAAATACAAATATCAAGATAATACTTAAACGGGAAAAACTAAATGTTTAAAGTATATCAAACAAACCTTTAATGAAGTGATCACCGTAAACTTGTTTGATTCTGCTTTCTTGGACAGGAGTGCTATATTCAAGAGCCACTTTTCTCGTCGTTTCCTAAAATCTTGACACCTTTCGCCTATCTTGATTAGTTTTTTTTAAAAATCTGAAGAAACTTTTATCCTTATCCTGTTAGGGACCGCCAAAAGACATAAGCTTTGACAACAGACGCTTGCTTGACTACCACTTCAAGTTTTGCAGAGCCAGGGGGGATGTCAGGTGAATACAACCTTTCGGCAACAAACCCACCTCCCCCAAACAATTTCATCAGACTTTAGCGTCTCAGTGGCCTAGTGGTTAGAGTATACGCCCTGAGATCGTTAGGTTGTGAGTTCAAACCCCGGCCAAGTCATACCAAAGACTATAAAAATGGGACCCATTGCCTCCCCGCATCAAGGGTTAGAATTGGGGGTTTAATCACCAAAAATGATTCCCGAGCGCGGCCACCACTGCTACCCTCACCTCCTTGGGAGTGGAACAAGGAAATGGGTCGAATGCAGAGGGTAATTTCACCAGAGTGTGTGACTAACTTTTTTTTAGAGGATTCACAAGTGAAACGGCAACGGCACAACTATTGGATCCATTTTTTTTCGAACGGGACAAGCTTCAATGATTCTTTTCAGAAAAGACAAAAAAGGACTATTTTCTTGTAGATGTAGACTGGCGAAAGAAAATATAAAAAGGAGGCGAAAGAAAAAATCAAAAAGGTCCTTAAAGCTAAAAATCCCATGAGACAGCAACTTGAAAGTAAACTTTTGTTGCATCTTCTTTACGTCACGGGTTGACGACGCAGCAAAACTAGTTACTTTGAGAGATGTCTGAATGCCGGGGGTATATTTTCAACACCTCGCCATGGCACTAGATTCTAAAGCAAGGGGGAAAAGGGAAAATTCGGATTGAGCCATTGTCTCTCCCACAGCATCCATAAAAATTACATTAGGCAAATCAAACAGTTGCATCATCGAGCCCCCCTACAGGGAGCTTGCAGTCAAGTGGGAAAAACCCTCACGTATGGTCTAAATATTTAATTCCCCATTACCTCAAGTTCTGTCCCAAATTGCTTCTCAAGGCAGATAAACTCATCATTCTCCTTCTTCTCCTCCAGCTCCCGTGAAAGACAAGTAACATCTTTTTGTAGACTCGTAGTTTGCTCCCTCAATATGTCCAGCTCTTGTTTGAGAGAGTCTCGCTCATTAGCCAGCATATCCTAGAAACACATAACGGCATTGATAAAGTTAGCGACACCACCTCAGGTAACGACAGAGGAAAAACATTGCATGCAAAATTACAATAGTTAACGTTAGTCTTTTGTGTGCATTGAAAACCCAATTATTTTTCTAACTTTTACAAAGTCTAACAGAAAGCTGTTACATAGTCTGGAACGGGTAGAAAAAAAGTTACCTTCTCTGTGGCAAGGTTCTCACAAAGTTGGATAGTTTCTTCAAAATCTTTTTGCAGCTAAAAAAAAAAAAAAAAAAAGGAAATACAACTTAAAATAGGTCCACAACAAATAGTGCACAGACCATCTACACCAGTGTTTCCCAGCCTTAATAGAGCCAACATACGTAGATATTTTATGTTAGGGATGTAACCGTGTAAAAATGTTTTATCACGGTTATTAGTCACATTACTGTTAAATGCGCTTAAAAAGTATTTATACACGGAAATTTTTAATCCAGATTTTTTTTTTATTACATTAAATAAATACACAATATACTTTCTTGAAAGTGGAAACAAGAATAATTGTTATGGCTTTTTAAAAGCCACAGTACATTTGGGAGTTAAATTTTTAACGTTTTTTTTTTCAATGGTAAAGGAAAATGAGTGTTAGGCACTTCACTTCCGGTTTTTGCGACGTCGCACCAGTTATTCATTCAAGTATAAGTTTATCACCATTAATAACAGTGCACAGTCTTTCGGTCCAATGTGCACAACTGAATAGCTTAGTTGCTCAGACAGCAATGTGTTTTTAAAAGTTAAGATTGGTTTAATAGGTGAGGAAGATGTTAATGTCTCCATAAGGCTGCTCTCCCTGTTGGGAACCTGGAGAGAATGTAGTATGGGATTTGAAGGTTTTCAAACACTAAAAAGCCCCCGTGTATAGCGTCTTGTGCCAGGTAAACACATGACACAATCTCAACGTTTTGTTCAGGACATTGTGTCGTTGCTTAGCGTCTGTACTTTGTAGAAAATGGCAGGGTAACCACGTAATACTACATGTCAGTAGGTGGCAGCAGGTAGTTAGTTGCTCTGTAAAAGTCGGAATGTGTCGGGTGAGACAAGGACATTTGTTGTGATCCCAATATGCAGAGCACAGCGGGAGGCAGCGTACAGGTAAAAAAGGTATGTATTGCTTAAACCAAAAATGAACAAAAGGGAAAGGAAAAGGCAATGGATATGAAAAACAAAAGTAAAACTGAACTGGCTACAAAGTAAACAAAACGCTGGACGACAGCAAAAACTTACGGTGTCTACAAATTACATCCGTACATCAATCAATCAATCAATGTTTACTTATATAGCCCTAAATCACTGGTACATGACATGACAATAAACAATTTTCACACAAAGAAGGATAGCAAGAACTTAAATAGCCTTGCTTGCTAACACAAAGCAGGAGCGGGTAATAGCGCTCAAAAGGAAGACATGACACCGCTACAGGAAAACACCAACAAAACAGGGAGGGCCACCAAAATAACAGCGCAAGACAAGAACTAAAGCACTACATACAGGAAAACACAAACTCAAAATAAGGCACGACGACCTGGTGGCATTTCATTTCTTAACGTCTTCTGAAAAATGTGTGCCTTGCCTCAAAAAAGGTTGAAAACCACACAAATAAAATGAACTGAAAATCTTATAAAAATAAACAAAGTGGCAAGAAATGTGTCAATAAGGAATAAAACCAAACATGCCCTGGACCAAAATCACTCCATATTTTCTACTGCGCACCAGTGTTACTATATCTGAGTTAATGTGCACAAATATGGGAAAATAACTACAAAAGAACACTAATTCACTAACAATGTTACATAAAAGAAAAAGCAGTTAATACAAAAGGAGTGATACATGCAGTGATTAGTATTACAAATACATTGTTGGTCGCCACCACAGTTGACACAGAAATTCATAATTTCTCCGTGACTTCTCTGTGTTGACCCTGCAATAAGGAGGTGACTTGTCCAGAGTATACTCTGCCTCCGGCCTGAATGCAGCAGGGTTATGCTACAGCCACAACCCGAGGGAGACAAGCGGTACAAAATGAATGGAAGTTGGTCCAAAGACAATGAAAATTTTGGCAAAATGAGGGTACACAGTTATTTTCCTAGTTCTGTGTTTTTGTTGTACGTTTATTGCGCTGTCGGGTGCATGTTAGAGTGCCTGTTGGTTACTAAACACTGCAGAGAGTCAAAAAAGGCCGCAAAATTATACTTCATAAAATAAAAGCATGTTTCATTGTAAGTTTATGAGCTGCCGGAGTATGTTTAGAACTATATATAGACATTTTGGTTTATCTCGTCAGAGAAACTAATGTCGAAAAGAGAGCAATTGCATGCATCCGGGAACAGCCGCAGATATCCTTGGCCATACTCTTTACACACGAGTCTGGGTTAATTATGTACCTTTTGCCATCTCTTGTCACTATGCATTACTTACACAGCTAGATAAAAAGACATTTGTAGTACAAAAATGTAAGTGAAAGTGGATAATTTCCTGCGGCAAGACATGTGCTCATGACGCTGGCTACAGCACAGTGTTTGGGAAGCACTGCTGCAGACAGTATTCAGTTAAACACATACCTGTTGGTCAACTTCACATTGCAGGTGGCTCTGCTCTTCAAGCTGCTTTTTCATTTCTGCCACAGACAACTCCAGCATCTTTACTTCAGACTCAGCCTCTAACCTCTGTTGAGCTTCACTTTTAAGCTGGAGGTTAACTTCTGCTGCCTTCTCCTCCAATTCCAGAATTCTCTCCAAGGCTTGTTGTTTTTGTTGCTCTACAGTTTGAAGCTCCAAGTCCAGGTCAGCCTCTCTGCTGCTTGACGTGAAAGAGTTATGGAGATACGTTACTTATGTAACAGATGCCGAGACTAGGGCTGCGCGATATTGACAAGGGCTGGGCAATATGGACAAAAAAAAAAGTATCTCGATATATTTTTACTTAATCCCGATATATTTTCTGGTGAAAGTATACATATAAATATATTCATTTTTGAGCGAGATTCACTGAACATGAACTGAATGACAACTGTATTGTAAACAAAAGTTTTACTAACCCATTTAGTCAAGATTGGTATTAATAGCACAGAAAAGAAACTGAGTAGCACAGAATTACATCCATCCATCCATCCACTTTCTACCGCTTATTCCCACATAATTACATAAATAAAATAAAATATTTCTACATAAAATAAACATAGCTGTGCAAGTAATACAAAATGTATCAAACTCAGATAAAAAAAAAAAAAATTTGCAGGCAGGCACCTTTTAATTCCCAGTCGACGATGTAATGGACGGTCACGCGCACGGTTGAGGTCAGCGCCAAGTAAGTGACTTTCCGTAAACCGGAATGGATCATCACAAACCGTACTCGTTACAGGAAAACTGTAATTGTTGGCAGGTATGGCAAAGCGACGGACACATTGTAGGTTGGAAAAAAACTGAATTAAAAAAAAATAATAATAATTACAGAAAAAAAATGAAGGATTTCCAACTATAGGCAGAAATATCCTATGACTTATATACTCCTAGGCCAGGGATTTTTAACCTTTTTGACCTCAGACCCAGCTTTTCCACTACAGAAGGCCACAGGGCCTGCGCAAATAATTAGTCATCTTACTTTTGATTTTAAAACCGTATTTTATAATTATATGTAACCTACTAAAGATTTTTTTGGTGAAGAAATGTTTAGAATTAAGTTCATGAATCCAGATGGATCTCTATTGCAATCCCCAAAGAGGGCACTTTAAGTTTAATTCAATCACCTGTTTATTTTTCAACAAGTTTAGTTATTTTTGTATCCATCCATCCATCCATTTTCTACCGCTTATTCCCTTTTGGGGTCGCGGGGGGCGCTGGCGCCTATCTCAGCTACAATCGGGCGGAAGGCGGGGTACACCCTGGACAAGTCGCCACCTCATCGCAGGGCCAATACAGACAACATTCACACACTAGGGCCAATTTAATGTTGCAAATCAACCCTTCTCAACTCTGTGCTAATATTCTTTTCACAAAATACAACAATTGTACGTTAAGGTTAAATCTTTCTTGTGAAAAGTAATCCCTATTTTGTATCATTTTTTCTAAATAGTTGAAGACCACAACAAATGAGAAATATGTTGCACTGTTAAATTCAGAAACTGATGACATTTGAATTTTACTTCTTTATCCCTTTTTTACAACCAAAAATGCTTTGCCCTGATTAGGGGGTACTTGAATTAAAAATGTTCACAGGGGGTACATCACTGCAAAAAGGTTGAGAAGCACTGTTTTAGGCCATATCGCCCCTCCCAAGTCGAGACACACACGACAACACGGTACCTCTTTTTACAGCTTCGGACAGACACAAAGCTTGGACTGGAGTCTGTGTCATCAGATGGCTCCTCAGGTATCTCCCACAGAGAGTCAAAATCTTCATCATCTATTAATAAAACATTTAACACATGCTTGGAAGGGAGTCATAGAGTACAAACCATGGCCATCTACATTACAATATGACCCTTACCTTCAGCCAGCTCCATCATACAGGGGCGATTACTTTTCCTCTTACGCGAAGCATACCCTGCAAAGCTGCGGTTGGAAGGACTCCCTTCATCAGTATCTGGAGCGGCCAAGCACATCATTTTTCCCCCCCATGTAACTCTGCGCTTGGGAACCTTCTAAACAGTGACAGGAGCACTTGTTAGTAAGAGGATTGAGGGGGGAAAAAACTAAGTAATTTGTGCTCTACCTGAACCACGTTGGTGCTTGTGACCAACAATTTTGTGATGTTTCTAATTCGGTCCTCTTGTTCTCTCTGAAGTTGATCTTTTTCTTGGATAAGCTGCGAGAGCACCTCCTTCTCTGTTGCGGTGGCCTGTGTTCTTGAGGAAACCTGCAGCAAGGGGGTCACTCATTGGTCAATGCTTATGTATTTGTACTTTAAAAATGGCTTATGAAAATGTGGGGGGGGGGGGGACAGAAGCCAGGAGTATTTTACCTCATGAAGTCGCCTCTTGAGCTCTACAATTTCATTGCGATATCTCTTGAGCAGAGCACCGTCGTCGGACACTTCCGTGACATGTGGATCGTTCTTCATTTTCTTTGCTGTGCTTGCAAACTGCAAGAAAAAATATTTAATAACGAAGTGGATTATAGCCTTACCAAATACCATATTTTTCAGACTATAAGTCAGTTTTTTTTCGTTTGGCCAGGGGTGCGACTTATACTCAGGAGCGACTTGTGAAATTATTACACATAACCGTAAAATATCAAATATTTAACTCATTCATGTAAGAGATTAAACTTATAAGATTTCATCGGATTTAGCGATTAGGAGTGACAGATTGTTTGGCAAACATGTTCTATATGTTATAGTTATTTGAATGAGTCTTACCATAATATGTTAGGTTAACATAGCAGGCACCTTCACAGTTGGTTATTTATGCCTCATATAACGTACACTTATTCAGCCTGTTCAGTATTCTTTATTTTAAATTGCTTTTCAAATGTCTATTCTTGGTGTTGGATTTTATCAAATAAATGTCACCAAAAAATGCGACTTATGTTTTTTTCATTCTTTATTATGCATTTTCGGCAGGTGCGACTTATACTCTGGAGCAACTTATACTCCGAAAAAGTATATGGAAGACTAGATACATGAGAACAGTATAGTTCTCCAATAGTTTTCAAAAGTTACCATGAAAATAGTACAAATGTATCTTGGAAATTTTTGAAATAATATTGGAATGTGTATGTGTGTATAAAAGAACATCAATTGTACATTCAAACCTGCACAATAAGCAGTAAATAAAAATTCCCAAAAACACTTTCTGTATAAAAAAATAAAATAAAATCTAGGATCTTAATATAATAAGTGTTGATGACATGAAAGACTCCAACCTGAAGAGTGCTGAGTGTCTCATCCAGTGCAGCAGCAGTAATTGTGCAGATGATGACAGTTTTGGCATTTCCACCCAGGGAGTTCTGAAGTATGCGGGTGAGCTTACTGTCTCTGTAATTTGTGAACCCCCTGGAAACACAGGGATATTATAAAATATTGGATTTTGCCCAGTGTGCATTAACAACAATTAATGGCAAACAATAACCACTACTTCACTATTTAGTAAGGTCTAGAGAAGTGTTTTTCTACCACTGTGCCACGGCACACAAGTGTTCAGATCAAACAATTGCATCAGGTATTTGATGTGAAAAACAACTTTATATTGTCAATATAGGCTACTGAGTTTAATTTAACATTTTCTGCTGTTGGTGTGCGGAATGGTCACCCTTGGTCTATACCTTTATTTACATACCTCTGGCTTTCTTCACTAAGTTTTTTTATCACTTGGCCAAGTGTAAAAAGGCTGCGATTGATATTACAGCCTTCTTTGAAGCGGGCTCCTGTCAAAATAAAGTAAGTCAAAATTTGTGTTTAGTCAAGTAAACGAAGACAAAGATTTTCGGCTCCAACACTAAAAAAAGTATTTGAGCTGAAATTTACCTTCAGCGCCTGTTTGGCTCGCTCTCTCTGATCCCGCCAAGTCAACTAAATTCTAAATTAGAGATAAAAATTATTAAAGGAAAACTGCAGTAAAAGAAATTAAATTCTAATAAGAGTAGCCATATTACCAAATGGGAAACAATAACTGCTCCATCTGCATTTTCACCCGATGCTGGGTCGCTTCTTTCACTCTCTAGGATCTAAAGAGAAGGCAACAGATGTGTGATTACTTTGGTAGTAAATTAAGCACAATTATTTGATTAGAATAAACCAATCACTGACATTTCGTCAATGTATTTGTCCCCAAATAGCGTTCAAAATGTGTACAACACATCCCAAACCAATCAAATGTGTCCCTGCAATGGCATTAGTCACCCACCCACCTTACATTGAGATGTCAATCTGTGAGGATAATCTCTCATCGTCTCATTTACCAACAAAATCACCACTATAAATTGTTAACGCTTTGCCAATGTCTTCAACAAAAGAGGGTGAACGACATGCAATGTGTGGAACAGAGTTTGATGGACAAGCACTTTTTAAACAGAGCAAGATTGGTGTAACATCCTGTCAGACCTACAAATTAAAACAAACCCCTTAAAATAACACAATTGCACCATAGTCAAGTGCAAAAATGGCAGCAGATGTAACATTTCTATTTACATTACTTGTGACCACACATTACAGTGTCATTTACAAATATTTTTTAAAAGAATGACCCTAAAACATCACATTTTTTTGAAGCAGCGTCCGCTACATCAGGCATTTTCAGCCGCATAACTCAAAAAAACCCTTCATCACGAAAGGGCTGCAAAAACCATTAAAAAGTCAGTATGTCTCAATAATACAAACACCGAATATGATTTACCATTCGAAAAATCGTGTGTGAACGGCTGCTCCGCTGGTTCATTTTAGTCTTTTCATAGTGACGATTCTCTGTAAGGTTAAACACACATCGGTCATTAAAAACAATGCATTGTGTTAACCACCAAAGAAATCTTCTCGATGAGCTAAAACCTCAGACTTACTTTCTCCTTTACGAATCCACGCAAGCGCTTGTGCAGGAGAATTGACCACTTCTTCCGTCAGGTCAGCAACATAGATGTTTTTCTGCATACAGCATGTTTAACATTTCAAATTCGAATTTAAAAAATAAATTAAAAAAAAGACAGAAAGCACTGCTCCGCATTCTGAAACAATTTTTCTGTAGATTTGATATAATCTGAAGTATATAGTTCTGATGGGGACATCAAATGTGCAAGTCACAAAAATGAAAAATATGAAAATTCAAAGATTCAGTTTAACGTCACAGTCAGGGACAGAACTCATGCGTAACTGCATTTCGATTCTACGACCAAAAATCACTTAAAATTCAAATTCAAAGTTAAAGAACCAATGACTGTCACACACACACTAGGTGTGGCGAAATTACTCTCTGCATTTGACCCATCACCCCCTGGGAGGTGAGGTGAGGGGAGCAGTGAGCAGCGGCTGTGGCTAGGACCGGGAATCAATTTTTATGTTGAGTACTTAAGGGGTCATGATTTTTTTTTGTACATTTAAAACTCTTCTGTGGTCTACATAACATGTCATACTGGTTCTTTGTTCAAAATGTTGCCTAAGTTATGTTTTACAGACCATCGCTAAGCCGCTTTCTGACCGTCACTTCAGGATGTGCCGTTTTGTGGGTGGTCTTATTTATGTGCCTCCATTTTAATGTCAAGTTTACTAACAGATAAGTTCAAACAATACGCTACTTTGTATTAGAAATGGGAACTCCATGTTTTCCACCATTTAAAGTGTAATTTGTGGAGGCTTTAGATGTAAAGACATGACATCTCCATTTTTTTTATTCTTTAAATTCTTATGTCGAAGAGAAGTGTGGTCATGCCGAGCAGTAATGTCTATTTCAGAGAATGGTTTAAATCTTATGAAAATAATTTTTCTTAGGAGTGTGCAAATCCACTCCATCCCATTTCAAATATTTGTTCATGATCGCCTGTAAACCTTTCAGAATATGGCCACATTTGCACGGATGCAGGCAGATAAACTATAACCTAACTGTAGACCACCACCTGTAACGTGGAAGGGCTTATAGGTCACGTGATTGCAATCCAGCAATATAGCCAAGTGAATTATATTTATATAGCACTTTTTCTCTAGTGACTCAAAGCGCTTTTACATAGTGAAACCCAATATCTACGTTACATTTGAATCAGTGTGGGTGGCACAAGTGGGTAAAGTGTCTTGTTCTAGGACACAACGGCAGTGACTAGGATGGCGGAAGCGGGGATCAAACCTAGAACCCTCAAGTTGCTGGCACGGCCACTCTACCAACCGAGCTATACTGCCCCCATATAGAAATATAGTAGGTTAATACAAATCAGGAGTATAGCACTCTACTGTTCCGTACAGATTAATGGCACGGCATGTGATGCTCCAGAACAGTGAAAGGTTACAATTACTTGTTTGTTTGTTTGTTTCCCCCCCCAAATAAATTTGCCTCACATTGATTGTCTCTCTGACTTCTAGAGGTTTTCTTTTCCAGCTGTCAACAAGGAGATCAGTCACAGTTTCATTGTAGATTTCCATATAAGATACCCTCAGAAGAAACTTCTTATTCGGACACTGTAGATCAAAGACAAACAATCAGTAAAATGATATCAAATATTGCAGTACAGCATATTTCACATAAATGTAAAATATATTTTACATTTGTTTTAATGGTTTGGAACACATCTTCAACAGCCATTGGTATGACACCAGGGGTGTGGCCACTGCCCATCATAGTGAATGTCTTTCCTGAGGATGTCTGTCCGTAAGCAAATATGGTGCCTGTTGTGAAAAAACAGACAATGTAATTACTTAAAAGTGGGCCACCCCTTACATTTCAGCAGCCATGTTTTTACATCAAAGGACAATACTATTAGAAATAAGACGATTGAAGCCTCATAAGAGTACTGCTTGTTTAGTACAATACACTTCAAATCCACCTTCACATTCCCATGCAAATCTAGACAAGTCACTTCCATCACCTTGCTTGATTGAAAGTAAGACCATTAATTATCTTGCTACTCACTCACTTTGGAAGTTACTTATATAATAACTGCTGTGTTTTAACACATTTTCAGCTTATATTTGATGTATACTCTCTGCACTTTTATCATATTGTCCCTGCTGTAATAAAAAAGGTTGCCATGTAAAGGGTGCACTCACTTGTCTTACAGACACGTTACCATCACATACCGTTGTATCCTTCGACAGTCGAAACAACCAAGGGCTTTGCAATCGCCTGGTAAAGTTGATCGGTTGTTTGTTCCGCAGTGAACACCCGGTCTATTCAAAACAAACACAAGTGTAAACTAGATTGCGCTACAATTCTATTCTACTCAACGTTCTCAGATGATGCAGGCAGGAAACCACACCAAAACTGAAGCTCTTTGTTGAGTTGCCATCATCAATCTGATAAATTGATTTCTTATCAGCTTTCCAGAAGAGTTGCACAGGCTCTGTTGTATCTGATGCAACACTTTCTTCTCTGTAACAAAGACCATTTAGAGATTCTTAATAGCAAAAATACAAAATGTGAAAAAAACAGGAACCAGGGGAGCATGTGTGAAGTGCTTTGAACAAACTTCTAATAACTGGGGTTTTATAGATTAAATATGCTTGCAACTGACCTGATTGCGTTTTGTAAATAGTATGTAGGACTTTTAGGTTCTTCAAAGCAAAGGTTTGACTGTAGTCAATCAGTGGATTGACATTTTCTACTTGGAACTGAAGTACTACTGTACACATTTCTCAGTTGCCTATCAAAAAAAGTCCAAAAATATATTTTTACCAACGTTTCTTGTTTTTGTTGCAATTTGCAGTGGTGTACGACTGATATCTTGTCACAGAAAATTTTGCGTTTGAATTTTGTGAACTGAACTTTTGCCTTTTTTCGTGCTTATTCAATATAGATTTGTGAGTAAAGTGAGACTTGAAAATTTCTGACTTTTAAGTGTTTCAAAATTTGGTTTGTAATCCCATGCATACCCTCCCTGTGATGCATACTACAGGGCTGTTTTGAGGTAACTGACTGCCAGGTGCTCACGGAGAGGACATTGACAGGCTCACACAGTGCATCACAGATTAAATCAACTTCTGCGTGGTTGACTCAAATGTCCCATCAAGGACGGTCACCTGCTACCCAGACAACAAGCCGTGGGTGACCAAGGACATCAAAGCCAAACTGAATGAGAAGAAAAGGGCCTTCATTGCTGGTAACAGGGAGGAGGTGAAAAGAGTCCAGGGGTCGCTGAAGACCAAACTCAGGGAGGCCAAGGAGAACTACAGGAGGAAACTGAAGGACAACATGTGCAGACCAACACCGGCCTCAAACCGGTGGGGGATAGGAGGTTTGTCTTTGTGCGATATAGAAAATGACTATATCGTGATATTCGAGTTGCGGCTGGGCGACATATCGCAGGTTTGTTTTTGTGTGGTATAGAAAATGACTATCGTAACATTCGATTATATGTTCTCCCATAGTTGCGTGCATTACATTACTGGAGTTTCTCACTCCTTGTGTCTCCTTCTCACAGAGACATAAAACCAACCCGCCTTGTTAATTACGTCACATACTGTCGCGCATGTAGCGTCACATGCTCTCGCCGAGAGCTAACATTAGCTGAACCAGGTCGAGTTGCTTTTAGCTGCGTGCATCACACAACAGGCGTTTCTCACTCCTTCTCGTCTCCTTCTCACGGAGACGGAAACCAAGCCCGCCTTCTTACATACGTCACGCTCTCGCCGACCAGAGAGGTAGCAGCATGGCTAACGTTAGCTGAGGCAGGTCGAGCGGAACTTGTGACATTACAAAAGAGAGATGGTGTGAAACTGATCACAAATGGAGGAAGAACAATAAATGCCCAAAATAAAGAGCAGGGGGTCCATCATCTGGTGGTGGTTTGGCTTCAAGTGGGAAGATATTCAGCAGACAACAGCAATTTGCAAAGTATGCAGCAGAAGTGTTACTACAAAAAGGTAGCACCACTACTAATTTGTTCTTTCATTAAAAAAGTCACCCACGAGAGAATGAAGAGTATTTGATGAATACACTTTTGGTCAATTGACTTAGTTGTGATTTCCCTCTCTGCATGAAAGTTTAAAAGTAGCATATATTAATGCAGTATGAAGAAGAATGTTTGAATGTAGACACATAGAATCATCACACTGCTGTGATTATATGCATCAAGTGTTCATTCAAGGCCAAGGCAAAATGTCGTAATATATATCGTATATCACAATATGGCGTAAAAATATCACAATATTAATAAAAGCCAATATCGCCCAGCCCTAATTCGAGTATACGTTCTCACGCAGTTGCTTATAGCTGTGGGCTTTACATTATAGGAGTTTCCCACTCTCTTGTTTCTCCTTCTCACAGAGACATAAAACAAGCGCACCTTCTTATACATACGTCACGTGTGCAACGTCACATGCTCCCGCGGAGCAGAGAGGTAGCGACACGGTAACGTTAGCTGTGAAGCTCACGGTGAGGGTGGTAATACAAGAGAGAGAAGGTGAGAATCTGGTAACAAATGGAGGAAGAATTAATTCTAAAGAAAAACTGCACGGGGGCCATCATTTGGCAGTGGTTATGGGTGCAAATATGAATATGTTGACCATTTATGCAGCAAAAGTCACTTAGAGAATGAGGGGTGCTTGAAATTGCGCATGACAACATCTCCGGCCGGTGCCACACCAAATAAATGCCCAAGCAACCATTTCCAGATAAACACCGTATGAAAAAAAATATTCAACAGGAGATAACGTATGCAGGAACCTACCACATAGGGAAGGACATACACTATTTGATTTCCTATTATGCAGCTCATTTTTATTTGACATTTATTAAAATATCTTGAGTGACATCATGCACAAAAGTGCACTTTATTTGTTTTAAACTATTGTAGTGGCGGCCCTGCGATGAGGTGGCGACTTGTCCAGGGTGTACCCCGCCTTCCGCCCGATTGTAGCTGAGATAGGCGCCCCCCGCAACCCCGAAAGGGAATAAGCGGTAGAAAATGGATGGATGGATGGATATTGTAGTGGCATTCTGTACAAAAAGTGCACTTTAATTTAGTGTTTTTGTAGGGGGTGTAACGGTACACAAAAATTTCGGTTCGGTACGTACCTCGGTTTAGAGGACCCGGTTTGGTTAATTTTCAGTACAGTAAGATAACAAAAAGCTTTGCTATTTTACTTCTGTTATGTTTTTGTTTATTTTAATATTTTTTTTAGATTGTGGCGTGGGCCTTTAAAACATTAGCTGCGGGCCGCAAATGGCCACCGGGGAACACTTTTGACACCCCTGCTATAGATAAAAAAAACTAAATCTGATAAATCAATGGATAAAAAGGAGAGCCTGGCGACGCATGCGCGTTTATCATAATTCTCGCTCTCTCTGTCCCACCCTCACGAATGATTCCGCGTGCACAAATGGTCTTGTTTTTAACCCCTTTCTAAACCCTGAACGTACATTGTTAATACACGCAACCATAACGCAAAATGCTGGACATTTGAGGCATTTAAGAAACTCCGCCCTGACAGCCCCGGTGAAAAGAGGACGTATGGTCAGTCTATCATTGCCCGGTCGCTGCTAGCAAAAGAGGACATGTTCGGTGCTAACAGCGACCGGGCTAGGATGGACTGACCATACATCCTCTTTTCACGGGACATGTCTTCTTTTGCGGGGCTGTCAGGGCAGAGTTTCTTAAATGCCTCAAATGTCCGGCATTTTGAGTATTGTTTACACTACTTAATATGTTCGTCTGGAAACTCGTTCGGTTCACCTCGGCACCCAACAGAAACACCTGTACCGAAATGGTTCAATACAAATACATGTACCGTTACACCCCTAGTTTTTTTTATATGTCATCTTAGGGACATCATGCACAAAAGTGCACTAATAGCTTTTTTAAAGTTAAAGTGAAGTTAAAGTAGCAATGATTGTCACACACACTCTAGGTGTGGTGAAGTTTGTCCTCTGCATTTGACCAATTCCCTTGATCACCCCCTGGGAGGTGAGGAGAGCAGTGAGCAGCAGCGGTGCCGCACCCGGGAATCATTTATGGTGATTTAAGCCCCAATTCCAACCCTTGATGCTGAGTGCCGAGCAGGGGGGCAATGGGTCCCATTTTTAGAGTCTTTGGTATGACTCAGCCAGGGTTTGAGCTCACAACCTACCCATCTCAGGGCAGACACTCTAACCACTAGGCCACTGAGTTTAAAATGTCTCTTAACAATGCTGCACTTTCTGCTTTGGAAACGACATGAAGGTTTGTGCCACTGTTTAATAAATACACTTTTGCTGAATTGACTAAGTTGTAATTTCCCTCTCTGCATGAAAGTTTAAAAGTAGCATATATGAATGCAGTATGAAGAAGAATGTTTGAATGTAGACACATAGGATCATCATACTGCTGTCATTATATGCATCAAGTGTTCATTCAAGGCTAAGGCAAACTATGGAGATATAGCTGGTGTATCGTGACATGGCCTAAACATATCCAGATATTAATAACATACCATATCGCCCAGGCCTATTGCCAATGTTGTAAAAATGTGTAGAATAAATGTTAATCTTCAACATTTCCGTCAAGGAAGATTTGCTTCAGCCTGCGACAAAGTCATTTTGATAGTAGGCTATTGTAGCCAATATAGACACTTAGGTCACGTGTTGCCTTCATTTTAAGACTTTATAAGAGGTTTTTCTTTTTTTGTTGTTTGTAGTTTTGGTCCAATATGGCTCTTTCAACGTTTTGGGTTGCCGACCCCTGACTTCGGTTGATCGGTGAGTAAAAGGCAAAGTTTAAAGCAAACGGCATTTTTAGGTGCAATTCATCCACACTAAACAAAAGAACCTTACCTCTCAATGGTCGGGCGAACCCGAACACACACTTTTACCGCCGACTCTTCGGCCATTTTGTAGTTTTAAAATGAAATAATGGTTAAAAGGTTCACGCTTGGTTTGCCGCGCTCATAACAAATCTAAGTTTGAATTCTTAGGCAGGCGGGGCCTGTCTTGCTTTATACGCAAACTTTGCTCTCTGATTGGTCAATGTAGCTGCTGGGCGAAACCATTCATAGACGGGGGTGTTATAACAAAAACAAGCTGCAAAATTGTGTAGAAAATGTTTAATACATGTTGTGTATTTGCATTTTTTATGTACAAATGAAGTTTTATTTTACAGTAAAGTATGTTGTTGTTTATATTACCAATAGGTTGAATCATTTGGAACAGTTCATATAAGCGGAAACGGAACTCGACGGCTTTTTGAAAAAAAAAATGTTTATTTATAAAGTTCAGCATTTACAAACTGTTGAAAAACAATCAAAATAAGTTCAACAACAGTATAAACATTACGAAACATAATAAAAACAGTACAAAATAGCGCCAAGGGGTTGTAAATTCAAAGTAATAAAATAAAATACAAAAAAATATATATAATAAACAAAGTGCAAAGCCACAGGCTCATTTGGAATCAGTAAATAACTTCAATTTGGAACACATCATCATCGTTTTCACAGCTTTTTTGTTGTTACAGGTTGTTAGTAAAGTTCAAAATCTGTTTTAAAGGCACAAACGACAGGTGGGGGCCACCCTTCAAAGTGTTTCTCGGCAGCCGACAACCTTGACGATGACGGTGACGTCACAAAGGTAATACCTGGGTCTGCAGCGTCACGACTCCTAGCCATTTGTCCTGCATGTATTCTTTGAACTGCAACACCTTTTGAGTTTGACTAGAATAAATAATTTTGCATATGCATATGTGTGAATATGAAAATATATTTATAAGATCATTTGGCAAATGTTACCTTAGGCCAGTAAAAAGTAGATCGATGACATATATGATTGTGATGTTATGGATACAAATCCTGCTCAGGATGCTTCTAATCAGGTTTGCTGGGTTTGTTTTTACTATTATCAGATATAATACTGTGGTTTCTGTTTCAACATTAAAAAAAAAAACAGTCTCTTAAATACTGGATTGCAGTTTTAGACCTTGAACCGCGTGTCCCCAAACTACGGACCGCAGGCCAAATTTAAAAAACTTTTTTTGTTTGTTTGTTTTGTTTTTTTAAATATGTCCTGTCCAGCCATTCAGGCAAATCATATTGTTGATGTAGACGCCAATATCTGCTCTACAGATTTACTTTACGAAAATAAGTGTTGGATACTTGTCTTAATGCTTTATTTGTATTTCACAATATTAAATGTTTGGATATACAAAAGTATTTGGCCACCCTTCCAAATGATGAGAATCAGGTGTCCTAATCACTTGGCCCGGTGTATCAAATCAAGCACTTAGCCATGGAGACTGGTTCTACAAACATTTGTAAAAGAATGGGCCGCTCTCAGTGATTTCCAGCGTGGAATTGTCACGGGATGCTACCTGTGCAACAAATCTAGACGTCAAATTTCCTGGCTCCTAAATATTCCAAAGTCAACTGTCAGCTTTGTTATAAGAAAACGGAAGTTTGGCAACAGCAGCAACTCAGCCACCAAGTGGTAGGCCACATAAACTGACAGAGAGGCGTCGGCGGATGCTGAAGCGCATAGTGCAAAGACTTTCTGCAAAGTCAGTTGCATCTAAGCCATACATCGCCAAGTCCAATGCAAATTGTGGGATGCAGTGGTGAAAAGCACGTCGCCACTGGACTCTAGAGCAGTGGAGACGCCTTCTGGAGTGATGAATCACGTTTTTCCATCTGACAAGCTGATAGACGAGTCTGGGTTTGGAGGTTGCCAGGGGAACGGTACATTTCGGACTGCATTGTGCCGAGTGTAAATTTGGTACAGGACGAATTATGGCGTGGAGTTGTTTTTCAGGAGTTCGGCTTGGCCCCTTAGATCCTGTGGAACAAACTTTGAATGTTCCAGGATACCAAAACATTTTGGACAATTCCATGCTCCCAACCTTGTGGGAACAGTTTGGAGCAGGCCCCTTCGTCTTCCAACATGACTGTGCACCAGTGCACAAAGCAAGGTCCATAAAAACATGGATGACAGAGTCTGGCGTGGATGAACTTGACTGGCCTGCACATAGTCCTGACCTGAACCCAATAAAACACCTTCTGGATGAATTAGAACGGAGACTGAAAGCCAGGCCTTCTCCCCCAACATAAGTGTGGGACCTCGCCAATGCACTTTTGGAAGAATGGTGGAAAATTCCTATAATCACACTCTGCAACCTTGTGGACAGCCTTCCCAGAAGAGTTGAAGCTGCAAAAGGTGGACCCACATCATATTGAACCCTATGGGTTAGGAATGGGATGGCACTCAAGGTTCATGTTTGAGTCAAGGCAGGTGGCCAAATACTTTTGGCAATGTAGTGTATTTAGTGTTTTGCACTGGGGGATATTGAAAAAAAAAGACACAGGAGGTGAAATTGTGGTGACAAGAGGGGGGGACAAGGCAACAACAACACAGAATTTACAAAACCCAAAACCAGTCAAGTGGACAAGTTGTGTAATTCGTAAATAAAAACAGAATGCAATGTTTTGACCTATTTCTAGGTCATGATTTATATATATATATAATATTTTGGCACTGCCTTTAGCGCCCCCTACATCCTGAACTGACAGCGCGCAAGCCCAATTGAATGTTGCATCTGGCCATGCGAGACCCAAGTGTGGTGTTGCAAAATATATTTGATCAACAGCTACACACGTCACACTGAGGGTGGCCGTAAAAAAAACCTTTAACAATGTTACAAATATGTGCCAGACTGTGAACCCACACCAAACAAGAATGACAAACACATTTCGGGAGAACATCTGCACCATAACACAACATAAGCACAACAGACCAATTACCCAGAATCCCATTCAGCCCTAACGCTTCCGGGCTACAATACACACACCCCGCTGCCACCAACCGCCCGCCCTCCCAACTTGCGTCGGTTGAGGTGTTGCATATTGTAGCCAGGGAGACTTAGGGCTGCAAGGGGTTCTGGGTATTTGTTCTCTTGTGTTTAAGTTGTGTTAAGGTACGGAAAGTTCATGAATCCAGATGGATCTCTATTACAATCCCCAAAGAGGGCACTTTAAGTTGATGATTACTTCTATGTGGAGAAATCTGCATTTAGAATTGAATCACTTGTTTATTTTTCAAAAAGTTTTTTTGTTATTTTTATATCTTTTTTTCCAAATAGTTCAAGAAAGACCACTACAAATGAGCAATATTTTGCACTGTTATACAATTTAATAAATCAGAAACTAATGACATAGTGCTGTATTTTACTTCTTTATCTCTTTTTTCCAAGCAAAAAAGCTTTGCTGTGATTAGGGGGTACTTGAATTAAAAACATGTTCACAGTTGACAGTGAAAAAAGGTTGAGAACCACTGTTGTAGAGGATGTTAAAGGCAGTGCAGTCACGGCAGCCCTTAATAATGTCGGCCGGGTGAAAATTGGGAACAAATTGGGCAGAATGGTTACCACGGTAGATTGTCGGGAGGTGCACTGAAATTCAGGAGTCTCCCAGAAAAATGGTGAGGGTTGGCAAGTTTGTTGCTAGGGCGGGAAAGCCATTCATAGAAGGTGAATTCATTAAAAAGGGTATGTTAGAAATTTTTAAGAAATCTTTTCTTGCGGCCCAGCCTCACCCAGTTTCTGCATCCAGTGGCCCCCAGGTACATTGAGTTTGAGACCCCTGATCTAGAGACTTTAGCTTTGAAAGTTATAAAAGAAAAAAAAATTATGACATATTTTTAGGTCATCATTTATATATACAATATTTTTCATAACAAGGCATAAAAAAAAAAACACACAGATAAAAATGAATATTGTGAAAAAAAGCTTTGTAAATTAAAAGGAACAGAGGGTAGAATTTACGTAAAAATAAACCAACATGTTTTAGGATTTTCAATATCCAAAGACATGCACCTGGGGATAGGCCCCTCCCACCTCCAAAGACATGCACCTGGGGATAGGCCCATTCCTCCTCCAAAAACATGCAGCTGGGGATAGGTTGATTGGCAACACTAAATGGTCCCTAGTGTGTGAATGTTGTCTGTCTAGATGAGATCGGCGCAGCGACCCCAAAGGGACAAGCGGTAGAAAATGAATGGATGGATGGATTTTATGATGTGGGCCAAAAAGAAGCTTCCCCTCCCTGAGAGACCAGCATCCGCCACTGCAGACTATTCAACATTCAAACTATTTTTACATTCATCCTACATTCTGTCAACTGCAGCATTAGAGCATTCACACGCCATTCCTTCAGGAATTGCCTCATCTCATTTATTTTATTTGACATTCTACATGCGCTTTTTCTTGCACAACAGGGCCCGCCCCTCGCATCGTGTGGCCTCATGCACAACACATGGTTTTAGTTTGGGGCACTGCCAGCACACCCAAAATCTATATCATTTTGGGAATATTATAACATTTGTTTAAAAAAACAAAACACTGGTGGCGAGAAACTATTTGAATACTTGTTGTTTACATGTGCAGGATGAGGAGAACCCGGACGACACCAAAAAGTCACTACCTGTTGACATGTACTACGACGATGAGGAGCTCTACTCCAAGCCCTTCATCACACCGGAGTCGGAACTCCCAGAGAACCTCATCCTCCTCTCGTAAATTATTTTGTAAATATTTCACAAAAACGCCATCGTTTGCCCTTTAGGCCGTGAGAACAAACTTTGACCTGACCTCATTTCCTTTTTGTGGAAAGTCACTCGTTTGGCTACGACTGTCAGCGCAGAGAAAACCTGCAGCTGCTGGACGACACAACACTGATCTATGTAGCCGGTCAGCTGCTCATCCTGCTGGATGTTTCCACCCGGCAGCAGAGATACCTGCGATCCTGCAGTGGCGGAGGGATCGGCGCAATCGGGGTAAGAAAACATGTTCTTAGCTCCGACGGTAGTGCGGCCGTCCAGAAGCTTGGGGGTTCCTGGTACGATCGATTGATTGAAACTTGTATTAGTAGATTGCACAGTACAGTACATATTCCCTACAACGGACCACTAAATGGTAACACCCCAATAAGTTGTTCAACTTGTTTAAGTCGGGGGCCACCTTCATCAATTCATGGTACAAATATATACTATCAGCATAATACAGTTATCACACAAGTTAATCATCAGAGTACATACATTGAATATTTACATTATTTACAATCCGGGGGTTGGAAAAGGAGGGTTTGGTTGATATCAGCACTTCAGTCATCAATGTTTATTGATCATGTTATATGTTGTTTGGTAAGGAAATGTTGATGTATATTCTATGTTTGGTCTGATAAATGTTGGAACAGTTTGCTTCATCAGGAGGGTGAAGTTGCTCAATTTCAAGTGTTGGATTGAACTGAGCTGGATCAGCATAGGAAACGGGTCATTTTTCTACCAGTAGACAGCATTTAAGATTGAGTGTTTCACTGCTAAATTAATAATGTGTTTATATGGGATATGTATTTTGAATATGTATATAAAACAGCTAGTTAATTGGTAAGGTATTTATGTATTTGCATATTGGGGTTTCTGCTGCATTTATTTATTGTGTTTCTGGGGTTAAATGCAGTGGTGGGTAGTAACACGCTACATTTACTTCGTTACATTTACTTGAGTAACTTTTGGGATAAATTGTACTTCTACGAGTAGTTTTTATGGAACATACTTTTACTTTTACTTGAGTATATTTATAGAGAAGAAACGCTACTTTTACTCCGCTCCATTTATCTACATTCAGCTCGCTACTTGCTACTTTTTTTTAATCGATCTGTTAATGTTTGTTTTGGTTTTTCAAAGTAGGATCTACGCATGCCTGCGTTTCACCAATCACATTCAGTCACTAGTGACGTTGGACAAATCAAACAGAGCCAGGTGGTCACATGACCCAACTTAAACAAGTTGAAAAACTTATTGGGGTGTTACCATTTAGTGGTCAATTGTACGGAATATGTACTGTACTGTGCAATCTAATAAAAGTTTCAATCAATCAATCAAAAGTGTAGAGGAAAAAAGACACTTTTTATTTCAAACGTACTTCCCGTCCAAAGCCTAAAGACTGATCGCACAGTTCCTGTCTTCACAATAAAAGCGCCGCTCCATTGCGCCTGCGCTAACAAAATAAGAGTCTCCGAAAGCCAGAGCAAACAAGCTAGCAGACTAGGAAGTTTGCCGCCAATGTATTTCTTGTAAAGTTTATAAAAACGAATATGGAAGCTGGACAAATAAGATGCCAAAAACCAACGACTTTCATGTGGTATTGGACAGAAAAGAGGAACTTTTTTTCTCCTCCATTTGAAAACGTGGACGTACTGTCTGATTCCAATCAATGCAAGTCATCAGAATCAGGTAATACACCAACTTATATTCTTGTCTTCGTGAAAGATAGGAATCTATATGTTAAACATGCATGTATATTCATTAAAACACCTTCAACATGTCAACAAAAACGGCAAAATACATAAATATAAATGATGTACTGTATATATAAATGTATGTATGTATATGTTTATATATATATATATATATATATATGATATGTGTGTGTATGTATATGATATGTGTGTGTATGATATATGTGTGTATGTATATGTATATATGAGGTAGATCACCTCGACTTGGTCATTTATTAAGTAATTTAACAAGTTGAAAAACTTATTGGGGTGTTACCATTTAGTGGTCAATTGTACGCAATATGTACTGTACTGTGCAATCTACTAATAAAAGTTTCAATCAATCAATCAATGCCTACTGAGCCTATGGTGCTGTTAATTTATTGTGGCTCAATGTGACTTATTTTAATGTACTATTATTTAATATATATTATTATTTTAGTTGGTTAAGAGATATTCCTGGCTCTGAATTTGCTCATTGCTATTTTTATGTTTTTGTGCATTATTTGTTGCCGTAATCATTAAACAATCAAGTTACTCATCAGTTACTCAGTACTTGAGTAGTTTTTTCACAACATACTTTTTACTTTTACTCAAATAAATATTTGGGTGACTACTCCTTACTTTTACTTGAGTAATACATCTCTAAAGTAACAGTACTCTTACTTGAGTACAATTTCTGGCTACTCTACCCACCTCTGGTTAAATGTACTTTAAATGTATTGGTGCATTTATGTTGAGACAATTTATTTAAAATCTGTTTTACCTTGAAGGGAAAATATTAGTCAATTTTCTTGCACTTGTTTAATGGTTAAGAGTTTGATAGCCTAATTATAATTGTAAATTATGGGATTGGAATTGATTGATTTTGTACAGCATGTTAATCAGTGACGTGCTGTCAGAGGAGACAAGTGAGGCAGTGCCTCACCTTACCACCAGGAGGGGTAAAAGGCTTACTGTAACTCTGAGATCTTCAAAAAACAGATTAATAAAATAAGTTTGAATATTTCTCTTTTGGTGTATGCTTTCTTTGTGATTTTGGTGTGGTTCCTGTATAGTTGGATAATTTTCATGGTCAAAATTGCGGATATTCTGTGTTTCCTGATCAAAATAACGCTGCAGACCAGAAGTGAGGCAGACACAGGTGTTGCCTCCACGGCTACACACAAAGTGTATTGAGCGTGTGCGTGAGAGGGGGCGTGTGCTTGATGCCACGGGGAAAAGGCAGGCCTTGAGGCAGCAAGTACCTTTGCCTCAAAGTAGGAGGCGATATATTGTTCAATGCCTCAGCAGTACTCTGACTCGCCACACTGGGAGAAATGGGGGCGCTAAAGCTAGCAGACACATGTCTCTCCAGCAGAAGCCAGACTTTTTTCTTTTTCTTTTTAAATTTGTATTTATAACAAAGATGGCATTTTTATAAGAGTAAGCCAGCGTTTGTGGGTGTTATGGCTGCTTCAGGTACAAATACAGAAAGGTAAGATACACTCACAATACTTGATTTATTTTGTTAAAAATGGGACCAAAAAGTATTTAATAACAACTTTTTCAAATACTTTTTGGACCAATTTGTCGTACCATATTATTGTTGTGATAATGTTTTTATGAGAGCAAATTCCTCCCTTCCTTTTCCTGTTATTGCAACCTAAATCAACAATGGCTAGAACTGCTCATTAATTTAAGTTAAAAAACAAAAGAAGAAAAAAAACTCCAAAAGTATCAATGCCTCACCTGGTGTATAGTTCACCGCACGTCACTGATGGTAATCTTGTGGTGTTTTGTCCTTAAAGGTTTTTCACCTACAAGACTGCTAAAATCTCCTTGTAGATTAGAGACTGATAAAAGCTAAAAGACTGCTAAAAGCTCCATACAAACTAGTAAAAGCTCCTAAAAGTTCCTTAAAGACTAGTAAAAGCTCCTAAAAGCTCTCAAAAGCTGCTAAAGGCTGCTAAAAAGGAACAAGACGCTGTTTCATTGTTTGAAGAAACTGTTGCAAACTAAAGGAAAATAAAAGGGGAATAAAATAACAACGGTCTGGTCTTCTGAATGAAATCCAGAAGCCAAATTCAGCATTGGTACATCCTTTCAAGTGTGGGATAAGCACCGCAAAAAAATCAAAACACTTGCCAATTGCATCATGTGAGAAATGGACATTGAAACAGTGTAGTTCTGACTTTGTAGGATATGTACAGCAAGTAGTGGGCATGGAGGGATCAGAAAGTATAATAACAAGTATATTCATTTGATTATTTACATTTGATTTGATTATTTACAATCTGAGGAGGTGGGAGGGTGTGTGTTTAGGGTTGAAGTT
The DNA here is from genome assembly GCF_033978795.1 of Nerophis ophidion. Classification (NCBI taxonomy): domain Eukaryota; kingdom Metazoa; phylum Chordata; class Actinopteri; order Syngnathiformes; family Syngnathidae; genus Nerophis; species Nerophis ophidion. The sequence continues at coordinate 50,947,782 of NC_084627.1, read as the reverse complement.
GCCAGGAGGTGTTGTTTTAGAGCGCTTTTGAAGGAGGATAGAGATGCACTTACTTTTCCAGCTGTTGGGAGTGCATTCCACATTGATGTGGCATAGAAGGAGAATGAGTTAAGACCTTTTTTAGATGGGAATCTGGGTTTAACGTGGTTTGTGGAGCTCCCCCTGGTGTTGTGGTTATGGCGGTCATTTACGTTAAGGAAGTAGTTTGACATGTACTTCAGGATCAAGGAGGTGTAGTGGATTTTATAGACTAGGCTCAGTGCAAGTTGTTTTACTCTGTCCTCCACCCTGGTTGGAGTGAGGTGTGATCTGGGGTAGAGGTCTAATAGTATCCGGACTAGCTTGTTCTGGAATGTTTGGAGTCTAGATTTGAGGGTTTTGGAGGTGCTGGGGTACCAGGAGGTGCAAGCGTAATCGAAGAAGGGTTGAATGAGAGTTCCCGCTAGAATCCTCAAGGTGCTTTTGTTGACCAGAGAGGAGATTCTGTGGAGGAATCTCGTTCGTCGATTGACCTTTTTGATTATCTTGGTTGCCATTTCATCACAGGAAAGATTAGCCTGTAGAATGGAAGCTAGGAACAGTAAGTGATCTCATCTTTCCTGGTAATAACAATATCACCCACTTTTATAGTGAAGTCACTGGCTTTAAGAAGGTTGATGTGGGACCCAAATAGGATGGATTGATTGATTAAGAATTTTATTAGAAGATTGCACAGTACAGTACATTTTACAAACCCGATTACGTTTTTCAACTCGTTTAAGTCGGGGTCCACGTTAATCAATTCACATACTTGCCAACCTTGAGACATCCGAGTTTGGGAGATGGGGGGGCTGAGGTGTGGAAGTGGGCGGGGTTAGGGGATGGCAGGGTTTGGTGGTAGCGGGGGCGTATATTGTAGCGCCCCGGAAGAGTTAGTGCTGCAAGGGCTTCTGGGTATTTGTTCTGTTGGGTTTATGTTGTGTTACGGCAGGCAGGAGACTACGGTCCATCCAGACCCACACCTCCCGCCACCTGAACAGTTTTTTCCCCTCGGCCATCAGACACGTGAACAATACCAAGATCTGATAGCTCAATTACAGCTCATGTTATTCTATTCTGTGTTATATGTCTTTTATGTTGCACAATTGCGCTAGGTAAAATTCCGAGTTTGTGAACCCGTTCTCAAACAATGGCAACAAAAACTTTTCTGATTTCTGATGTTCTCCTGAAATGTGTCTGTCATTCTTGTTTGGTGTGGGTTCACAGTGTGGCGCATATTTGTAACAGTGTTGAAGTTGTTTATACGACTCCCTCAATGTGACCTGTATGGCTGTTGATCAAGTATGCCTTGCATTTGCTTATGTGTGTGTGTAAAAACAGCATTTATTATTTGACTGGGTTGACATGCTGTTTGTATGGAGGAAAAGCGGACATGACGACAGGCTATAGAGGACGCTGAAGGCAGTGCCTTAAAGGCACGCCCCCAATATTGTTGTCTGGGTGGAAATCGGGAGAAATTCGGGAGAATAGTTGCCCCGGGAGATTTTCGGGAGGGGAACTGAAATTCGTGAGTCTCCCGGAAAAATTGAGAGGGTTGGCAAGTATGTCAATTCGTGGTATCCAGCTTCCGCTTTCCTAGTCACTGCCAATGTGTGCTTGAGCAAGACACTTCACCCACCTTGCTTCCAGTGATGCTCACATTGGTGCATTAATTACAAATGAATGTTTGGTAGTGGTCGGCAAGGCCATTGATGCAAATTGGCAGCCATGTTTCCATCAGTCTACCCTATGTAGTTTGTATGTGTGTTTAGGTAAACCCAAGCAGAGATTATTTTGCTGTGGCAGAGAAGGGAGTCAAGCCCCTCCTGATAATATATGAATATCCTTCAATGAAAACATACCGCATCCTCAGAGGTAAGTAGGACCAAGATCCAGCATTGTTGATGGAGTGGTTGTGTGTGTGGTCATGTGGAAGTAAGTGTAACCTATGTGTGTGTGTGTGTGTGTGTGTGTGTGTGTGTGTGTGTGTGTGTGTGTGTGTGTGTGTAGATGGTACAGATCTTGCATACAGCTCTGTCAACTTCAACAGCGACGGTAGTCTTCTTGCCAGCCTGGGCAGTGCACCTGACTACATGCTGACAGTGTGGAACTGGAGGCAAGAGGAAGTGGTTCTCAGGTGCAAAGCTATTTCTCAGGAGGTCTACAAAGTCAGCTTCTCCCCGTACAACCCTGGACTACTGACGTCATCAGGATCGGGACACATCAAGTAACAAAAGACACACTGTATACTCCAAACTAGGGCTGGGCGATATGGCCTTTTTTAATATCTCAACATTTTTTAGGCTATATCGCGATACACCATGTATATCTACATATTTGGCCTTAGCCTTGAATAAACACTTAATGCATATAATCACAGCATTCTTCATACAGCATTAATATATGCTACTTTTAAACTTTCATGCAGAGAGGTAAATCACAACTAAGTCAATTGACCAAAACTGTATTTATTAAACATTTATTGGCACAGTGGCACAAACATTCATGTCATTTCCAAAACAGAAAGTGCAAGATTGTAAGAGACATTTTAAAACAAGCTATGAGTGCACTTTTGTGCATGATGTCACTAAGATGACTTATCAAAACAACACTAAATTAAAATGCACTTTCTGTACAGAACGCCACTACAATAGTTTAAAACAAATCAAGTTCATTTTTGTGGATGATGTCACACGAGATTTTTCAAAAAGTGTCAAATAAAAATGAGCTGCATAATAGAAAATCAAATAGTGTATGTCCTTGACTATGTGGTAGGTTCCTGCATACGTTATCTCCTTTTGTTGTTGACTAGTTTTTTCATACGCTGTTGATCTGGAAATGTTTGCCTCGGCATTTTGATGGTGTGGCGCCGAATGGAGATGTTGACATACGGAGTAAGCACTCTTCATTCTCTTGCAAGTGACTTTCAAATGATGCTACACATTAGCAGTAATGCTACTTTTTGTAGCAACGCTTTTGCCCCACACTTGACAAATTACGGTTGTCTGTTCGACATATTCCTACTTGAAGCCAAACCACCCCCAGATGGTGGACCCCCTGCTGTTTTTCTTGAGAATTAATTCTTCCTTCATTTGTTACCAGATTCGCTCCTTCTTTCTCTCGTATTACCACTCACACGGCTCCGCTAGCATCACTGTTAACGTTACCCATGCTGCTACCTCTCTGCTCCATGAGGGCGTGTACGTATGTGACGTATGAGGTGACAGTATGTGAGGTATAGGTGACAGTATGTGACGTGTGAGGTGACAGTATGTGATGTATGAGGTGACAGTATGTGACGTGTGAGGTGACAGTATGTGACGTGTGAGGTGACAGTATGTGAGGTATGAGGTGACAGTATGTGACGTGTGAGGTGATAGTATGTGACGTATGAGGTGACAGTATGTGACGTATGAGGTGACAGTATGTGACGTATGAGGTGACAGTATGTGACGTGTGAGGTGACAGTATGTGACGTATGAGGTGACAGTATGTGACGTATGAGGTGACAGTATGTGACGTATGAGGTGACAGTATGTGAGGTATGAGATGACAGTATGTGATGTATGAGGTGACAGTGTGTGAGGTATGACGTGACAGTATGTGAGGTATGAGGTGACAGTATGTGACGTATGAGGTGACAGTATGTGAGGTATGAGGTGACAGTATGTGAGGTATGAGGTGACAGTATGTGACGTATGAGGTGACAGTATGTGAGGTGTGAGGTGACAGTATGTGACGTGTGAGGTGACAGTATGTGACGTGTGAGGTGACAGTATGTGACGTGTGAGGTCACAGTATGTGACGTGTGAGGTGACAGTATGTGACGTGTGAAGTGACAGTATGTGACGTGTGAGGTGACAGTATGTGACGTGTGAGGTGACAGTATGTGACGTGTGAGGTGACAGTATGTGACGTGTGAGGTGACAGTATGTGAGGTGTGAGGTGACAGTATGTGAGGTGTGAGGTGACAGTATGTGAGGTGTGAGGTGACAGTATGTGACGTATGAGGTGACAGTATGTGAGGTGTGAGGTGACAGTGTGTGACGTGTGAGGTGACAGTATGTGACGTATGAGGTGACAGTATGTGAGGTGTGAGGTGACAGTATGTGACGTGTGAGGTGACAGTATGTGACGTATGAGGTGACAGTATGTGACGTATGAGGTGACAGTATGTGACGTATGAGGTGACAGTATGTGACGTGTGAGGTGACAGTATGTGACGTGTGAGGTGACAGTATGTGAGGTGTGAGGTGACAGTATGTGACGTGTGAGGTGACAGTATGTGACGTGTGCGGTGACAGTATGTGACGTGTGAGGTCACAGTATGTGACGTGTGAGGTGACAGTATGTGACGTGTGAGGTGACAGTATGTGACGTATGAGGTGACAGTATGTGAGGTGTGAGGTGACAGTATGTGACGTGTGAGGTGACAGTATGTGACGTGTGCGGTGACAGTATGTGACGTGTGGTCACAGTATGTGACGTGTGAGGTGACAGTATGTGACGTGTGAGGTGACAGTATGTGACGTGTGAGGTGACAGTATGTGACGTGTGAGGTGACAGTATGTGACGTGTGAGGTGACAGTATGTGACGTGTGAGGTGACAGTATGTGAGGTGTGAGGTGACAATATGTGAGGTGTGAGGTGACAGTATGTGAGGTGTGAGGTGACAGTATGTGACGTATGAGGTGACAGTATGTGAGGTGTGAGGTGACAGTATGTGACGTGTGAGGTGACAGTATGTGACGTATGAGGTGACAGTATGTGAGGTGTGAGGTGACAGTATGTGACGTGTGAGGTGACAGTATGTGACGTATGAGGTGACAGTATGTGACGTATGAGGTGACAGTATGTGACGTATGAGGTGACAGTATGTGACGTGTGAGGTGACAGTATGTGACGTGTGAGGTGACAGTATGTGAGGTATGAGGTGACAGTATGTAAGGTGTGAGGTGACAGTATGTGACGTGTGAGGTGACAGTATGTGATGTATGAGGTGACAGTATGTGACGTATGAGGTGACAGTATGTGAGGTATGAGATGACAGTATGTGATGTATGAGGTGACAGTGTGTGACGTGTGAGGTGACAGTGTGTGACGTGTGAGGTGACAGTATGTGACGTGTGAGGTGACAGTATGTGAGGTATGAGGTGACAGTATGTGAAGTATGAGGTGACAGTATGTGAGGTGTGAGGTGACAGTATGTGAGGTATGAGGTGACAGTATGTGAGGTATGTAAGAAGGTGTGCTTGCTGTCTGTGAGAAGGAGAGACGAGAAGGAGTGGGAGGAGCCTGTAGTGTAATGCCTGCAGCTAAAAGCAACTGCGTGAGAATGTATACTCCAATATCAAGATAAAGTCATTTTCTATATCGCACAGAGACAAACCCGCGATATATGGAATACATCGATATATCGCCCAGCCCTACTCCAAACACATTGTTGTGTAAAAATATACTCCCTGTTCTTATCACAGCATAGGACAGTGCTTCACAATTATTTTCTGCTATGCCCCACTAGGAAGAAGAAAATATTATGTGCCCTTGCCCCATTCTCCACTGTGACTATAAAACAGACCTGGGCAAATTAATGCCCATTAAACAGTTCAATCTGGCCCGCCGGACATTTCCAAAATCTTTTTTTTTATCTTTAAGATGTAAAGTGTAGCTGCCATTGTGATGTACACTCATGTTTTATAATGACTGTAAGTCTTCAACTGTACTAAGTATTTCAATGGCTGGAATCTGCGCTTATGGGTGATATACTAGTTACTATGGTCATCTAATTAGTTACTATGGTCATCTAATTAGTTACTATGGTCATCTAATTAGTTACTATGGTCATCTAATTACTTAATATGGTCATCTAATTAGTTACTATGGTCATCTAATTACTTAATATTGTCATCTAATTAGTTACTATGGTCATCTAATTAGTTACTGTGGTCATCTAATTAGTTCCTATGGTCATCTAATTAGTTCCTATGGTCATCTAATTAGTTACTATGGTCATCTAATTACTTAATATGGTCATCTAATTAGTTACTATGGTCATCTAATTACTTAATATTGTCATCTAATTAGTTACTATGGTCATCTAATTAGTTACTGTGGTCATCTAATTAGTTCCTATGGTCATCTAATTAGTGACTATGGTCATCTAATTAGTGACTATGGTCATCTAATTAGTTATTATGGTCATCTAATTAGTGACTATGGTCATCTAATTAGTGACTATGGTCATCTAATTAGTTATTATGGTCATCTAATTAGTGACTATGGTCATCTAATTAGTGACTATGGTCATCTAGTTAGTTACTATGGTCATTTAATTAGTGACTATGGTCATCTAGTTAGTTACTATGGTCATCTAATTAGTGACTATGGTCATCTAGTTAGTGACTATGGTCATCTAGTTAGTTACTACGGTCATTTAAGTCACAGCAGCTCAGACGAGGCACCAAGCAGTGTGGGCGGGGAGCGTTTCCACAGAGTGTTTCCAGAGCGGCCAGCCTGAAATGTGGGTGTCAGGGACAGACGTGGAAATAATTTAAACATACCGTGAGGTGGAGGTAATTCAATTCAAATTACAATTCATCAAATAAATGTAATTGAAATTCCAAAATGTAATTTTCGCACACCGTCAACTTGTGTACAGTCAACGGTGCAAGTTTGGAAATGTTATCGTTCATGAAAAGTCAGTTTCTGACGCAAAGCTAAACATCAGTAGATGTTTTTTTTTTTCCATCAATAATTCAAAAATCCTCTACCCAGGTTCTGGAAAATGGCCAGCACGTTTACAGGTCTTAAGCTGGAGGGGCTTATTGGCCATTTTGGAAAAACTGCAGCTACTGACATTGAGGGCTACATAGAACTTCCCGATGGAAAGGTTAGTATGTTTAAGTTGGGTGTAGGGTTGTACGGTATACCGCTACTAGTATAGTATCGCGGTACTAATGAATCAAAAAGGGTACTATACTCTGTTTAAAAAGTACCATGTGCAGGTTTCTCTCCTTGTGGTTCCTCAGACCACCAAGCACTGACATGACAGTGCAGCTTCAGGGTTTACAACACTTATTTTTCAGCAAGTGTTTGTTTGTGGCTGTCTCTCTCTTGCTCTCGCTCCAGCTCTCTCTCTATCCTCCCCGGCTGCTGCCTTTTAACAGAGCGACAGGTGATTAGATAACCAGGCCCAGGTGGGCCATCTACGCACCTGTCGCTGATCTCGAAGGCGGTCCTGGTACACCCCGTTTTGCTGCAGGACCACAGGCAAATCTCCCCTCCACATACCAGTTCCTAATTTTAAAATTTTTAATTTACATTTTTTTAACGGGCATTACAGCCCACCGTCACGTCATGACATTGCTGGGTTTACAAGCAGAGGAGCATGTTCGGCAGCGCACAATCACAGAGTACTTACAAGCAGTCACGGTGTGTAGACAGAAAAGGGAGAACGGATACATTTTGGCCTAAAAACTAACGATTAAGGTGAAACTATAACACTGAAACGCCCTCAGGAAGAGGGGCTTTAAGACACGGCTAGATAGCTAGCTAGGAGCACATATCCATCCGCAGTCGGCAGTGTTTTAGCTACTTCTAAGTCACTAATCCTTGTCTCCATGGTTACGAATAAAGTGAGTTTCTTACAAGTATCATCCCAGCAGGACGAGGAATAGCTAAACATGCTTCACTACACACCGTAGGAGGATATAACAGCTCACCGGCGTCACCGCTAACAAAAGCTAGCGCGCCTGAACGGAAACAAATGCCACGGGTGGATCTACACCTGACATCCACTGTGATGATATCAAGTACAATAGCGTATCTGTTACGGCGGATATTAATGCGCGGCTTGTTATCCCAAGATGCAGATTGAACTACGAAGGCAGAACATTTTTTATTTTCCTTGAATCAGGCAAAGTACAAAAATACAGAAAAGTGTGCCGATGGCAGGGGAAGCTAAGGAAAAAGCTAACGGGAAAGCTTAGCATAAAATCAGGAATCAAAGAGTATATCCACGTAACTTGTGTAGCGTAAACAAGACAGCCAGACTGAGTGAGGCGAAAAGCAGGAATGAATATCTCTCTGATTAGTGCCCGGGAGCAGGTGAGCATCCCGCACACTAATCAGAGGCATGTGAGAATAATCAGCACCCATGGCAAAACACAAACCCAGAGGTGCTGAAACAGAACTAAGGGAGTCTTTAATCAAACAAAACATGATCCGGGCAACAAATCATGACTGTACATTGATATTATTTTTTTCATTCCATTCTTCATTTTTCTACTGCTTTTCCCTTTCGAGGTCGCAGGGGGTGCTGGAGCCTATCACAGCTGCATTTGGGCAGAAGGCGGGGTACACTCTGGACAAGTCCCCACCTCATCACAGGGCCAACACAGTGAAGTGTGAAGTGAAGTGAATTATATTTATATAGCGCTTTTTCTCAAGTGACTCAAAGCGCTTTACATAGTGAAACCCAATATCTAAGTTACATTTAAAGCAGTGTGGGTGGCACTGGGAGCAGGTGGGTAAAGTGTCTTGCCCAAGGACACAACGGCAGTAACTAGGATGGCACAAGCGGGAATCGAACCTGCAACCCTCAAGTTGCTGGCACGGCCACTCTACCAACCGAGCTATGCCGCCCACAGATAGACAGACAACATTCACACACTAGGGACCATTTAGTGTTGCCAATCAACCTATCCCCAGGTGCATGTCTTTGGAGGTGGGAGGGGCCTATCCCCAGGTGCATGTTTTTGGAGGTGGGAGGGGCCTATCCCAGGTGCATGTCTTTGGAGGTGGGAGGGGCCTATCCCAGGTGCATGTCTTTGGAGGTGGGAGGGGCCTATACCCAGGTGCATGTCTTTGGAGGTGGAAGGGGCCTATCCCCAGGTGCATGTTTTTGGAGGTGGGAGGGGCCTATCCCAGGTGCATGTCTTTGGAGGTGGGAGGGGCCTATACCCAGGTGCATGTCTTTGGAGGTGGGAGGGGCCTATCTCCAGGTGCATGTCTTTGGAGGTGGGAGGGGCCTATCCCAGGTGCATGTCTTTGGAGGTGGGAGGGGCCTATACCCAGGTGCATGTCTTTGGAGGTGGGAGGGGCCTATCTCCAGGTGCATGTCTTTGGAGGTGGGAGGGGCCTATCCCAGGTGCATGTCTTTGGAGGTGGGAGGGGCCTATACCCAGGTGCATGTCTTTGGAGGTGGAAGGGGCCTATCCCCAGGTGCATGTCTTTGGAGGTGGGAGGGGCCTATCCCCAGGTGCATGTCTTTGGAGGTGGGAGGGGCCTATCCCCAGGTGCATGTGTTTGGAGGTGGGAGGAAGCCGAGTACTCGGAGAGAACCCACGCAGTCACGGGGAGAACATGCAAACTCCACACAGAAAGATTCTGATCCTGGGATTAAACTCAGGACTACTGAGGACCTTCGTATTGTGAGGCACATGCACTAACCCCTGTTCCTCCGTGCTGCAAATATATTTTGTCCTTTTTTGGAAATTCATATTATGTTTATAAAGTCAGTCAATATGTTCCTGGACACATAAAAACTTTGAATATGACCAATGTATGATCCTTTAACTACTTACATTTGTGGTATCATCCAAAACTAATGTAAAGTATCCAAACAATGGAAGAATAAGTGATTATTACATTTTAACAGAAGTGTAGATAGAACATGTTAAAAGAGAAAGTAAGCAGATATTAACAGTAAATTAAGAAGTGGATTAATAATTATTTTTTACAGCTTTGTCCATTCCAAAGACATGCACCTGGGGATAGGCCCCTCCCACCTCCAAAGACATGCACCTGGGGATAGGCCCCTCCCCCCTCCAAAGACATGCACCTGGGGATAGGTTGATTGGCAACACTAAATGGTCCCTAGTGTGTGAATGTTGTCTGTCTATCTGTGTTGGCCCTGCGGTGATGAAGCGACTTGTCCAGGGTGTACACCGCCTTCCGCCCGATTGTAGCTGAGATAGGCACCAGCGCCCCCTGCGACCCCACAGGGGATAAGCGGTAGAAAATGGATGGATGGCTCGTCCATTATATTTTGAACCAAATAATGACACAATATGTTACTGCATATGTCAGCAGACTAATTAGGAGCCTTTGTTTGTTTACTTTCAACTAAAAGACAAGTTGTCTAGTATGTTCAATATTTTATATAAGACTTAAAATGTTCTTTGATTGCAAAAAAACAACAACATATGTTTAATGTACCCTAAGATTTTTTGTTAATATAAAGCCAATAATGCAATTTTTGTGTGGTCCCCTTTTATTTAGAAAAGTATCGAAAAGTATCAAAATAGATTTCGGTAGCGGTACCAAAATATGGGGACAACCCTAGCTGGGTGTATATAGTACAGTGTAGGACACAGGACAGGATAGTTGGGATGCAACTCCCAATGACATGCTGACATGCTGTGATTTCTTCTCAGGTGGTCTCTGGCTCCAACTGGGGAAACCTGCTGCTGTGGGATGGAAACGCCATCAAAGTGGAGCTCTGCAGCACCGGAGGACAGAACTGCCACGCAGGGGTTGTCCAGCCCTTTTCCCTGGAGGATGGACAGCTAATGACTATTGGCTCTGACGGAGCGATCCGGGTAAAATGGAAATGAAAGGCTGGAAAAGTCCTGGTTAATGTCAGTATGACGTCAGGACCATTTTTTGACACGGCAGAGCTGGGATTTTGAGACCATTGACAGCGCTGACAGCAGCAGCGAGAACAGCAAGTTTGAGATGCAAGCCATAAATGAGTTGGTGGTGGGACACCATGTCGGCTTGTCCTCGATTGTGAAAAGCTCCAAACCTGACTCTACTATTTGGTTTGCTCAGGTGCAAGAAGAAAATCACCATGCATGTTTAAAATGTGTCATTCAGCCTCGGTGACCGCTTTAAAACACATTTATCTTCTCTATGCTTTGGCAGGACTCCAATGGGGCCATTTGGAAACTGGATCTTTCTTTCACGTACTCGGTGAGGTTCCCCTACTGCAGGCCTGGGCAATTAATTTGACTCGGCGGGGCCACATTTAGAGAAAAAATGTGTCTGGGGGCCGGTATATCTATTTTTAGGAACACTTATACAAAACCTCACAATAATGCTGATTGAATGCTAAAAACGTTATGACAGACCGCTTTGAACGGAATGGGATTTTCCACTTTGCATCAGTCCATCTTAGATGAGCTCGGGCCCTGCGAAGCCAGCGGCATTTCTGGGTGTTGTTGATAAATGCATTCGCTTTGCACAGTAGAGTTTTACCTTGCACTTACAGATGTAGCTATGTACTTACTGATAGTGGTTTTCTTAAGTGTTCCTGAGCCCATGTGGTGATATCCTTTAAACACAAATGAAGGTTTTTGATGCTGTATCGCCTGAGAGATTGAAGGTCTGTAATATCATTGCTTACGTGCAGTGATTTTTTTCAGACTCTCTGAACCTTTTGATGATATTACGGAGCATAGATGGTGAAACCACTAAATTCCTTGCAATAGCTCGTTGAGAAATGTTGTTCTTAAACTGTTTGACAATTTGGTTACGCATTTGTTGTAGGCATCAAATTCCAAATGAGCTAATATTTGCAGAAAATAACAATGTTTTCCAGTTCGAACATTAAGTATCTTGTCTTTGCAGTCCGTTCGATTGAATGTAGGTTGAAAAGGATTTGCAAATCATTGTATTCTGTTTTTATTTACGAGTTACACAACTTGGTTTTGGGATTTGTACAACATTTTTTCAATAAGCATTGAAAAAAGTATATTTTTTTCCAGCGCAAGTTGCCAACACTGATAATAACATCTCTGTGAGCAGACTCCTGATCCCGAGTGCCTGTCTTACTTCCATGCCGGACCAATTAAGGGTCTCGATGTGTCAAAGAAAAGTCATCTCATGGCCACAACTGCTCTGGATCGTGAGTCCCTCTCTTTATTTGCCTCCAACACACTTTACAACACACATGCGTTCTACAGACATCACCTTTTTTTTTTTCAGATTCTGTCAGGGTCTTTGACTTTCTGGCAAAAACCGAAGTCACCTGCAGCCGCTTCAATCAGGGTGGAACTGCTCTCCACTGGGCGCCCCCTTTGGTGGGCCTGGCAGTGCAGGAATGTTACCAACATCCTGAGAATGTGATGGATTCAACCTCTGATGTTTGTGTCCAGGTCAATGAGACAGGAAGTTTGCTGGTGACCGGCTTTGAAGATGGTGTGATCCGCTTACTGGAGCTTTTTGACCCCTCGGCTCTGCAAATAGTAACCAGGCACAAAGCAAATGGCCAACTGCGGCTCAAACAGGCCTTCAAACCTCACAATGCTCCTGTCACTGCTGTTGCATATGAGTGCAATGGGACAATATTGGCCACAGCGGTAAAGTGGTCATTATCCACTGAAATAACAAGTATTTTCTTTGTTTTCCTGATCTTACCTTCTTATGCTCAGAGCTCAGACTGCACGGTGTTCTTCTTCACTGTCGGGGAAATGTATGAGCCAATCGGATTCATCTCCGTTCCGGGACCGGTAGTGCTACTGGCGCCGTCGCCTCATTCCCACGTAAGTTTGGTTTTTCTTTGAAATGGCAACCAACTGCACAGCAAAAAGTCAGTGTTCAAAAACAAGAAAAAAAAATACTAAAATGAGTGCGAAATATGAAGGAGAAGGTTAAAAAAATTGGCTCCAGATATTGATTATTTTAGCAATCACGTAATCTTTGAATTAGTTTGTTGGGGTTAATTGAGTAAACAAATAAAACACACTTTATAGCAGGGGTCGGGAATCATTTTGGCTGAGAGTGCCATGCAATCAGAATATTTTAAAAAGTATTATGGTGAGAGCCATACAGTATTTGTTTAAGACTAAATACAACTAAATGTGTGCATTTTTAAGTAAGACCCACATTTTTACAGTATAATAAGTCTCTTATTCTTTTCAAAAACATTGTTGTTCTCAAGCTAGCCAATAATAAATAAAATATTTGTTACCATTAATGCGACTTCTTGAGCAGGTGCGGTAGAAACCAGATGGATGGATTAAAATGCATGAGAAATTTTTATATTTTGAACGTTATTTTTGACACTGATTACCAGCGGAATTATTCATTACTTATCTTAAGCAATGTCAGCTAAGATTTATCTGAGAGCCAGGTGCAGTCATCAAAAGAGCCACATCTGGTTCTAGAGCCATAGGTTCAATACCCCGGCTTTATAGCTGCAATGCATATTTTAGGTAAAATAATTTAAATTAAAAAAAAAATCTTCTTGCATTCATTCTTTTTTTTTAAATAAATGCACATTATCAAAAATGTATAAAAAGATACAAAACAAGTCTCCGCTGTTTGGCACTACACATATTCACGGCACACACACACCACCGCTCTCATGTTTTCTCAAATAAATGTGTTTTCAGACAGAAAAAGGACTAAAACATTTCACTTTTGTTTCATTTTCCAGAGTGAAAATCGTTTGCTGATCCTGTGTCAAAGTGGTCATGTGGTGGAGGTCTCCTATCCTGATCCCAAAACCTGCAAACCAACTAAATCCTACGAACTGCTTGATCTGCCCAGGAAATCATTCTGCTTTCGGAGCATCAAATCTCGAATCAAGGTTTTGTTTTTTATATATTTCTAATATGGGTTTTACCTAATATGGCAGTTAAGTAGTAATAAAGCATCATCAAGTCATGGCCATCTTCTTATCACCATGTACATGTTTAGCGCTTTTGTCAACATATAATTTAAGACCCAAAAGAATGTGTTATAGTGTAGTTAACTTTGTTGTTATCGCTCAGCAGCACTAAAAGGACAACAGGAACACACCCTATTTTTCAGACCATAGGGCGCACTGGATTCCTGTTATTCAGCTTATGTCAACATCAAATATTTTCAACTGTGTTCTTCTTATAAGTCTTTCAACTTCTCATGACTTGCACGCATGCCTGGGTTTCAGAGAGAGGAGGAAATCGCAAGGCGACAAGCTTTGAAGGAACAGCTAGAGAAAGAGCGAAAGGAAAAACAGATTAAAGAGGAAGAGGAGGAGGAGGAGGAACCCGAGCCGTTGCCCCCCATCTACATCCCAGCCCCTCCTTGTCCTCTCTACTGCGGCTTCTATTCCCAGCCAAATCAGTTCTGGCTCTCAATGGTACGGCTCTGACACACTCCAGTCCTATGCTCCTCACCTTTTCAGACAACTGATATTCAACTACACATTGGTGTCTTTCTTGAAACCGGAACAGGTCCAGGTTTTAGCCACCACTCTCAGCTCTAAAGTTCTCTGCTGTATTTTTTTTATCCGGACGTCACGTAATGGAGATGAATGCCAAGTTTAGTGCTGCATGAATGTAGGGGAGAAAAAAGTTCCAATTTATTTGTGCTCAATGCTTATAGGCTATTTGCTCATCATATATATATATATATATATATATATATATATATATATATATATATATATATATACGCGTTAGGTCAAGAAAAGACTCAGAGGCTATTTTCCCTACTTGTCAGGGGAAATGATACAATCCGCAGGAAAACCTGCAAAACAGGCTTGTAGGGATGAAATAACCTTGGTGTTCGTATATTCTGCTCTACCCCGGTATTGAGCACTGTATAACGGATAAACCACAGAAACCTCGACTGTGTGTGTGTGTGTGTGTGTGTGTGTGTGTGTGTATATATATATATACCTGTATATGTTTATATATGTACTGTACTGTATATACTGTGTATATGTATATATATATTATATATTATATATATATTATATTATATATTATATATATATTATATATGTACATATATAAAATATATATACATATATATTATATACATATATATTATATACATATATATTATATTACATATATATTATATATATATATATATATAGAGAGAGAGAGAGAGAGTTCAGTCGAATATGCTACAAAGACAACATATTTGATGTTCAAACTGATAAACATTTTTTTTTATGCAAAAAATCATTACCTTTAGAATTTGATGCCAGCAACATGTGACAAAGAAGTTGGGAAAGGTGGCAATACATACTGATAAAGTTGAGGAATGCTCATCAAACACTTATTTGGAACATCCCACAGGTGTGCAGGCTAATTGGGAACAGGTGGGTGCCATGATTGGCTATAAAAGCAGCTTCCATGAAATGTTCACTCATTCACAAACAAGGATGGGGCAAGGGTCACCACTTTGTAAGCAAATTGTCGAACAGTTTTAGAACAACATTTCTCAACGAGCTTTTGCAAGGAATTGAGGGATGTAAAATGACATCATTTCTCTTCTCCAGGGTGAATATGACTCAGGCTTCTTATACCACTGTAAGTTTTCTGAGAATCAGGATGAAGACCCTGTCAAACGTAAGGATGAGCCTTTTGAGTTTGTGGTCGTCCACTGCAAAGACGATGACTCCATATGCTCTGTCGTATTCAGGTATTTTTTAATGTTGGATGTCTTGTAGAAAAAAGCATGATGTTGACAAATATTCACTACCGTATTTTCCCGACCATAGGGCGCACCGGATTATAAGGCGCACGACTGATGAATGGTCTATTTTCGATCTTTTTTTATATGTAAGGTGCATTAAAGGAGTCATATCATTAGTATTTTTTTCTAAATTGAAAACACATTTTTGTGGTCTACATAACATGTAATGGTGGTTCTTTGGTCAAAATGTTGCATAGATTATGTTTTACAGATCATCTTCAAGCCACTTTCTGGCAGTCGCTTCAGGATGCGCCATTTTGTGAGTAGTCTTATTTATGTGGCTCACTTTCGACAGCGTCTTCACCCCGTCTTTTTTTTTGTAGCAGTGTAGCGTGCAAGGACGAAAGTGGGAAAAGTGTCAAAAGATTGAGCTAACTGTTTTAATGACATTCAGACTTTACTTAAATCAATAACGGAGCAACATCACCTCATCCGCTGGACATGTGTCCCATGAAAAAACGTCCGACCGAAACGCTCTAGTAACTAAAATTCCTTGGGTGAATAATGTGAACTCACACCACTGGTATGTTTTAGGTCTTTCATGGCAGATATAAGTAAGAAATTGACACTCTTTTATATTAGAAATGGCAACAGCAGAGGATGAATGTCCCATAACAAGAAGACAGAGAAAAAGAAGAACCTTATCGACTATATTGTCGACACAGACTACAAAGGCAGACTCACGCAATTTTTCAGAAGTTATGCAGATCCCAAATACAGATCAGCAGGTACTAGAAGGTAAGAAAAGTTGCTTTTGGAAACAAAAACCCAGATATAATGTCTTAACTTATACTTTCACCATAAAAATACTCGTATGTTTAAGCACAGTACAATCCATCAAGCGGTGCGGCTTCATGGCTTACTAAAGTCGTACTAAACCATTTTGATATATTTTTGAGAGCCGTGTGTAATGTTCTATATTATTAATGGAACATATAACATGTTGGTGTTGCTTACTTGAATCATATTGCAGTCTGCATGTATCTCTTATGTTTGACTGCCATCTACTGGTCACATTTATCATTACACCATGTACCAAGTAAATTAGTAAGCAAAACCAGAATTATTCCTTACATTAGGAGCACCGGGTTAAAAGGCGCACTGTTGAGTTTTGAGGAAAATAAAATATTTAAAGTGCGCCTTAAAGTCCAGAAAATACGGTAATTATTTTCATCTGTTGCATGACGCTCATGTTTGGTTGTTTGTGTTGCAGCTCCAACAGGCAGCTGATGCTTTGTGGCATGTGGTCCGGCGCCATCAGAGTTTATTCTCTGGAACCTGATGACCACTCCCTAACCTCCATGCAGGCGTACTGGGAACTGAGCTTTCACGACAGCAATTATGGACACGTGCGGAACATTCGCTGCAGCCACGACGACCATTTTGTATTGACAGCAGGCGACGACGGGAACATCTTCTCCTTCAGCCTGCTTCCTCATGACAAGATGCCGAAAAAAAAGGCTACGGTTCCCTTGCCACGGGTGAGTCAGCACTTTCCAGGCGAGTTGAGAAATTGCTCGGATTTGACGGTTTTTAGATGTCTCCTCATAGGTGTGGACAACTGAAAAAAATAGTTCCCCTTGTAAGATATTTTGCAAACTGTCAAGGAAAGCAAAGGATTGATGATATTAATAGTTAGGTTTTTTTCTTTAAAATGAAATTTTTTGTTAACAAAAGCAAATAGAAAAATGTGTGGAAAATATTACAAAGTGAGGAGTAGATATTATTTTCTAGTATTTAGGCCCAAGTCGTTGCAATATTGTATTAGGTTGCATGCTCCCTTCAAGCTGCTCAAAGTCTGTGACCATCATGTGTGAAGTGAAGTGAATTATATTTATATAGCGCTTTTCTCCAGTGATGCAAAGCGCTTTACATAGTGAAACCCAGTATCTAAGTTATATTTAAAGCAGTGTGGGTGACATGGGAGCAGGTGGGTCAAGTGTCTTGCCCAAGGACACAACGGCAGTGACTAGGATGGCGGAAGCAGTAACTGAACCTGGAACCCTCCAGTTGCTGGCACGGCCACTCTACCAACCGAGCCATGCCGCCCACTGCAAAATCTTGCACCCGGCTGCCCTTTTTGATTACCTCTCGAGGAATTTAATTGTTTCCAATTATTTTTTTCCCATCATCTTCTACTCCGAAATGGACAGCAATAACTAAGCAGCCTGGTTTCATTATTAAGACTTCAAACTGTTGTGTATGACCGGTCTTCCTCTCAGGGAATAAAACACACTGGGCAATCCCAATCCCGGTAAGGTTTATTCAGGTGTACTGGAGAGGAGGCTACGCCGGATAGTCGAACCTCGGATTCAGAACAGTGTGGTTTTCGTCCTGGTCGTGGAACTGTGGACCAGCTCTATACTCTCAGCAGGGACCTTGAGGGTGCATGGGAGTTTGCCCAAGCAGTCTACGTGTGCTTTGTGGACTTGGAGAAGGCATTGAACCGTGTCCCTCAGGTAGTCCTGTGGGGAGTGCTCAGAGAGTATGGGGTATCGGACTGTCTGAATGTGGCGGTCCACTTCCTTTATGATCAGTGTCAGAGCTTGGTCCGCATTGCCGGCAGTAAGTCGGACACATTTCCAGTGAGGGTTGGACTCCGCCAAGGCTGTCCTTTGTCACCGATTCTGTTCATAACTTTTATGGACAGAATTTCTAGGCACAGTCAAGGCGTTGAGGGGTTCCGGTTTGGTGGTCACGGGATTAGGTCTCTGCTTTTTGCAGATGATGTGATCCTGATGGCTTCATCTGGCCAGGATCTTCAGCTCTCACTGGATCGGTTCGCAGCCGAGTGTGAAGCGCCCGTAATGAGAATCAGCACCTCCAGGTCCGAGTCCATGATTCTCGCCCGGAAAAGGGTGGAGTGCCATCTCCGGGTTGGGGAGGTGACCTTGCCCCAAGTGGAGGAGTTCAAGTACCTCAGAGTCTTGTTCTTGAGTGGGGGAAGAGTGGATCGTGAGATCGACAGGCGGATCGGTGCGGCGTCTTCAGTAATGCGGACGTTGTACCAATCCGTTGTGGTGAAGAAGGAGTTGAGCCGGAAGGCAAAGCTCTCAATTTACCGTTCCCATCCTCACCTATGGTCATGAGCTTTGGGTCATGACCGAAAGGATAAGATCACGGGTACAAGCGGCCGAAATGAGTTTCCTCCGCCGTGTGGCGGGGCTCTCCCTTAGAGATAGGGTGAGAAGCTCTGTCATTCGGGAGGAGCTCAAAGTAAAGCCGCTGCTCCTCCACATGGAGAGGAGCCAGATGAGGTGGTCCGGGTATCTGGTTAGGATGCCACCCGAACGCCTCCCTAGGGAGGCGTTTCGGGCACGTCCGACCGGTAGGAGGCCACGGGGAAGACCCAGGACACTTTGGGAAGACTATGTCTCCAGGCTGGCCTGGGAACGCCTCGGGATCCCCCGGGAAGAGCTGGACAAAGTGGCTGGGGAGAGGGAAGTCTGGGCTTCACTGCTTAGGCTGCTGCCCCCGCGACCCGACCTGGTATAAGCGGAAGAAGATGGGCGGACAATCCCAAGTTCTTTTGGATGATA